>NC_091284.1:184641674-184819983 GCF_032444005.1 Ranitomeya imitator
GAGAAACCCCTTTATGTATTTTTGGCAGGCAATAGAACGTAGCCATAACTGTGTTTTTGGGCAACAAAAAATCATACTCCACTTTATCAATAACTCCAGCAGCAATACCCTCATCCAGGATAGCTTTCAGCTCCATAGTGTATTCTACCGTCGGATTACTAGTCAGTACCTCATAGCTCCCACGGTCACTCAAAAGAGACTCACACATATTCTGGTATTGTACTGTATCCAGGACAACCACATTGCCACCCTTATCTGAGGGTTTAATGACAATGTGGTTGTCCTGTTCAAGTTGCCGAATTACAGTCATCTCTACTTTAGTGCAGTTATATTTCTTGAATATCCTTCCTTCATACAGTTGTTTAAGATCCTGTACCACCAAGTTCTCAAAAACATCAATTGCTGAGATGTCACCTATCTGCGGGGGCATCCTAGTACTCTTACTTTTAAGGT
This sequence comes from Ranitomeya imitator, assembly GCF_032444005.1. Classification (NCBI taxonomy): domain Eukaryota; kingdom Metazoa; phylum Chordata; class Amphibia; order Anura; family Dendrobatidae; genus Ranitomeya; species Ranitomeya imitator. The sequence goes on from NC_091284.1 coordinate 184,642,128, forward strand.
CCGTATATGGGCCCTTCCCCACCGTATTGGGATTAACCTCTCCAATACTCTGTAGCAATCTAACGTCTGATAGAAGGTTAATTGGTATACCCATGTCACTACAGGTACGTGTGTCCTGTTTATAGAAGAACTTCTTCCACCGTAATTTATGAAGGAATAAATTCAAGTCTTTTACTGCACGAAACAAATCAAAATTACTACTTGGAACGAAGGAGAGGCCCTTCTTGAGAACACCTATTGCCTCTTCACTAAGTTCCTTCTGAGAGAGGTTCACCACTTGTATATCACTTTGGGCTGAACCACCAAAATTCGAGATACCAGTAATAGCCAGTGTTTCATGAATGGGATTTTTAGCTGTATAGAGGGGAGTTATTTTCGATTTTGTAACCGATTCCTTAGGGGATAGCTTTGATCTAAAAAAACTCCCACCTTGGGAATTCTCTGTTCTATCAAACCCTCCTCGATTACCTCGACCTTTCCCCCTTCCTCTGCCTCTCCCTCTTGATGATCTATTCCGTCCCTCTGTATCTGAAAATTCCGTATCAGTGGACGATAGATCTGTTTCCAGTTCTATATTGTTGGTTCTTGATCCAATGACCATATACGCTTTATTATCTTTGAAGTCCTGTGTGTCCCTCAAATATTGGTGATGTTTTCGCTCTTTGAGATGGTATTGGAAACGTTTAAGGTTACCCTGCAACTTTGTCTCTTTTACTGAAAAATCAGTTTCACTTGAGAATTTCTTTGACACTTCGATCTGTTCTTTCAACTGGTCATTAAGTACATTGAGGGTCTTTTTCTCCTCCTCAAGAAGGAGTTGCATGAGTCGTAAGGAGTTACCCGTTGCCTCCTTTTCCCATTTGGCTATAAAATTAGGGTTTTTATGTCTGGTGCCTGTAGAGATGTTAATCCTTAGCCCCCGTGGGACTATGCCTGCTTTAAGATAATTCTCCAGGCTCTGCACTTCCCACCATGATGCTATTTGATCTCTATATATTTTAGTCAGTTCCTTAAATGCTGAATTATATGTTATATTATGGTAGATACTTTTTCTGTGTGAAATTTTGCTCTGAGAACACATCCTTAGCCTCAACAAGCCATTGATCCGTATTTAAGCCTGTTGACAATAAACCTGCCATACCAATACACTAGTATTAATACCAGCAAAGTTGGGTCAAAGCCCAATTTCTCTCTCCTTAAACAGTATACAGCAAAGAGAAAAAAGAATAAAATATAACTTTTAATAGTATATTTCTTTAAAACTACCCCAACAAACAAAAATTATGTGATATGGTGCACATTAAAATCACACTTAATCAGTTAGAACGTCCATCTGGACCGACATATCATAGGGATATAATAACTCTCATAAATCAGAGTCCCTAAAAGTACACAAAAAAAACAATTCTGAGAAGATAGAATGCCCAATCAAAAAAAGGTTAGTAGATAGACCGTGAACTCATCAATCCCGGCATCATACACGATGCTCTTGTTAAAGGGATGCAAACACCGTCTATATGTAGACTTCTTAGCCTGGTTGCATGTGTTATCACCAACACTAATAAATCAGGAAAAAAGGAAGGATCTCACCCATCAGCCGAGCAGGTACCGATCATCTCCTTTTAATTCCCAGACAACCAGGCTCCATGGAGGGAGTGGATCACTTTAAGACCTAGTATGCCCTGTATAGGCTAATATGGCCCTGATCCCCAAACTCCCGCCCTTACAAGGGCAGTCCACATCTGACCCTTATACACATAGCCCTATTTGTCCCTGTGCATCCCGATGCGTTTCGTCTTCACCACGACTCCTCAGGGGACCTGTACACTCAAATAGGGAACAAAAGCTCTTTCATGGGGGACTAGGGTTCTGTCCTGATACTACTTGGGCTAAATGTGGTATGTCACCACGCCCCCTTTTAGTTACTTATATAGGCATGCCCACAACATTATGACTAGATATGACAGTATTTAAGTGGAATATCCATCTTGTTTCTTTTTGTAGGATGATTTTATCCCAGTTACCCCCTCTTACGGGCTTTGCCACTTTTTCAATACCCATAAATTTTATGGAGTCTATATTGCCTCCCTGGCAACTGTTCACATGCCGTGCAACTGGGGTTTCTCTCTTATGTATCACATCTCCAATGTGTTCTCCTATTCTCTGTTTGAACTCTCTAATGGTTTTACCCACATATTCTTTTCCACACACACAAGAGACTAGGTACACTATCCCTTTGGTGCTACAATTGATGAATTCTCTTATCATATATTGTTTTCCAGTGACATTGCTAGTAAATCTGTCACCTGTGGCAACATGGGAACAGGCCACACAGTGTCCGCATCTGTAACAACCCTTTGTGTCACTCTTTAACCACGTCATGTGAGGTGAGCGTTCGCCCCAAGTGACATGAGTGTAACTTCCGGATCGCAAACCGGATGTGGAGCGGCCATTACTTACACAATGCGCCGGGGACGCATAAGCGGTCACTATGGTGATGGTGACGTGTTGTGACCTCCGGAAAGTGAACCGGAAGTGTAGCAGCCATTTTGTAATACACGTGTAGTGGGAGCTATGACGTGTGAGAGCGGCGGAATCTGAATGGGTGAGTCATTATGATTGAATACCGAGTCATAATGTTGTGGGCATGCCTATATAAGTAACTAAAAGGGGGCGTGGTGACATACCACATTTAGCCCAAGTAGTATTAGGACAGAACCCTAGTCCCCCATGAAAGAGCTTTTGTTCCCTATTTGAGTGTACAGGTCCCCTGAGGAGTCGTGGTGAAGACGAAACGCGTCGGGATGCACAGGGACAAATAGGGCTATGTGTATAAGGGTCAGATGTGGACTGCCCTTGTAAGGGCGGGAGTTTGGGGATCAGGGCCATATTAGCCTATACAGGGCATACCAGGTCTAAAAGTGATCCACTCCCTCCATGGAGCCTGGTTGTCTGGGAATTAAGAGGAGATGATCGGTACCTGCTCGGCTGATGGGTGAGATCCTTCCTTTTTTCCTGATTTATTAGTGTTGGTGATAACACATGCAACCAGGCTAAGAAGTCTACATATAGATGGTGTTTGCATCCCTTTAACAAGAGCATCGTGTATGATTCCGGGATTGATGAGTTCACGGTCTATCTACTAACCTTTTTTTGATTGGGCATTCTATCTAATCAGAATTGTTTTTTTTTGTGTACTTTTAGGGACTCTGATTTATGAGAGTTATTATATCCCTATGATATGTCGGTCCGGATGGACGTTCTAACTGATTAAGTGTGATTTTAATGTGCACCATATCACGTAATTTTTGTTTGTTGGGGTAGTTTTAAAGAAATATACTATTAAAAGTTATATTTTATTCTTTTTTCTCTTTGCTGTATACTGTATAGGCAAGTTACCAACCTCCTCTTGGCGTGCATGTTTTCAAACGTCATCAGAGGCATTCATTCACCCCCATTCCGGTAAAAGGTACAAGGCAAAAGGTTTCTTTAAGGTACCTTCACACGAAACGACGCTGCAGCGATCCAGACAACGATCCGGATCGCTGCAGCGTCGCTGTTTGGTCGCTGGAGAGCTGTCACACAGACCGCTCTCCAGCGACCAACGATGCCGGTAACCAGGGTAAACATCGGGTTACTAAGCGCAGGGCCGTGCTTAGTAACCCGATGTTTACCATGGTTACCATCCTAAAAGTAAAAAAAACAAACGCTACATACTTACCTACCGCTGTCTGTCCCCGGCGCTTTGCTTCTCTGCTCTGGCTGTGAGCGCCGGGCAGCCGGAAAGCAGAGCGGTGACGTCACCGCTCTGCTTTCCGGCCGCTGTGCTCACAGTGAGTGCAAAAAAGCACAGCGCCGAGGACAGACAGCGGTAGGTAAGTATGAAGCGTTTGTTTTTTTTACTTTTAGGATGGTAACCAGGGTAAACATCGGGTTACTAAGCGCGGCCCTGCGCTTAGTAACCCGATGTTTACCCTGGTTACCAGCGAAGACATCGCTGAATCGGTGTCACACACGCCGATTCAGCGATGTCAGCGGGAGAGCCAGCGACCAAAGAAAGGTCTGGCCCTCTAGCCCCGACCAACGACATCACAGCAGGATTCTGATCGCTGCTGCGTGTCAAACTAAACGATATCGCTAGCGAGGATGCTGCAACGTCACGGATTGCTAGCGATATCGTTTAGTGTGAAGGTACCTTTACGTGCGAATCCAATTTTGTGGTTTATGTGGTCAAATGCCCTTGCGACCTTATTTATGTAGGCCAAACAACACAACACGTTCGCGACCGCATATCAAGCCATAAATCCACAATTAGGTGCAAAAAAACAAACAGGTGCAAACCAGAACACTTTACAACAGCTAAACATTCAGTTTCACAACTGAGATTCCAAGTTGTGGAACAGGTTGAGAGACCAAGGAGAGGCGGCAACCACAACAAATTGCTTAAGGAAAGTGAATCCTATTGGATACACACATTGCAAGCCCTCACGTCAAAGGGACTCAACAGGGAGTTGGATTTATCAACTTAATACACAGGGTTGAACTGCCGTGTCCGTTATACTCTGAAATGTGATTTTGAAAATTGAATTGTTCTTTTATGTGGAAATATACACGTGTAAAATGTATTTACTGTATGTATTTAGTGGTTGACAGATGTGGTCAAAATATCCTAGAGCTATTTCTTTGGTTCTAACCTTTTACTTTTTCTTACAGACACACTGACCTGACTAAAATATTCTAAACACCCGCCTTGGGCAAGTTACAGAAAGTTCCATCTTTTTCATCCCTTATTTTCATTTTTTATTTTTTATTTTTATTTTTTATATTTTTTTAATTTTTTTATTTTATTTTATTTTATTCTTTTTATTTATTTTTTTCTTTTTTCTTTATTATTTTCTTTATTTTCCAATTTATTTCATTTTCCCTTTTTTTCCATTTTCTTTCACAATTTTTCATTTTGTTCATTTTGTTCATTTTATTAATTTTTCAATTTCCTAGTTAATTAGTTTACTATTCCCCTTCTTCAGTACATGAGATTATTTGCTCTGGTACCCCTTTACAGGTACAAATCTATACCTGCAATATCTTAATACCAATATCCATCACACGGAGGTTTTTTAGTATTTTCATTATTCATTTCTATTACCATTATAATTTTTCCCATATTTCTTTGGTTTTTATTTTATTTTTTATTTTTATTTTTTTTATTATTTATAATTTTTTATGTTTTATTATTTATTATCTTTTATTTTTATTTTTAATTTTATTATTTCATTTATTTATATTCACTTTTTAATTTCATTTTTATTTTTATTTCTTATTTTTCATTTTCATTATTAATTACCCTATATTACATTCTTATTATTACCTATCCCTCTTCATTATTTTTGGTCTATACATATCCTTTGGAGCAATCCGTGACTATCTACCACTCATAATGGGGTTTCACATGATTAACTGATTCAGGTTTAATCATCATATACTTTGCGCCTTTCTTATTAGAGCCAGCAGCACCTTTCAGGCAACCCAGCCATTGGATTACCCCAAGTATTCATACACAGGGGATAATAAGGATTCACAGACCTCAGATGTCTCGCAAGGGCGCACGGCGCATGCGCGGGTTCAGCTCAACTACTGACATCACTAGCCCTCACTGCGCAGCCACCGTGAGTCATAATGTTAGCTCCATACTACGCTTTGCGCATGCGCAGTTATGCGCAGCCCTCTCAGTAACTCCAAGCCTCCATTTCGAAATACACACTGCGCAGACGCCATCTACGCAGCGCGCACACCGTGCTCCACACCACGCCCTGACATGGCCTCACTTTACTGCCGGCAGGCATTATAAATGGAACCACACCTCCATTATTAGCACACACACTCCCAGGAAGCAGGATACCCCAGCACCACGCCAAGAGGAGGTTGGTAAGTTGCCTATACCCCATATTACCACCTGTACCATACGGATTACACATCTCCTTACAAAGGATTCCCCTTCCTTCTTTCTTTACCCGCAGCCCTCTTTGGGATCAAATTTCTAATTTTCTCTCAGTACCAGTAACTCAGGTCAGTACTCTGGGTGATCATCCACTCTATACCACTACGTATTTAGTCCACCACTGGGCAATATTAAACATTCATTTTGATCACTTAAACTTTCTCTATTAGTATGTCTCCGGTCCTAGTTTCGTTATATAAAACTTTCCATAAATCTATATACATAATTGTCTAAGGGGTACTTCTGTCTGTCTGTCTGTCCTTCTGTCACGGTTATTCGTTCGCTGATTGGTCTTGGCAGCTGCCTGTCAAGGCTGCCGCGACCAATCAGTGACGGCCACAGTCCGATTAGTCCCTCCCCTACTCCCCTGCACTCACTGCCCGGCGCCCGCTCCATAATCCCCTCCACTCACCGCTCACACAGGGTTAATGGCAGAGGTAACGGCCCGCGGTGTAACGCACTCAGTTACCGCTGCTATTAACCCTGTGTGTCCCCAACTAATTACTATTGATGCTGCCTATGCTCTGTGGCTCGGCAATATACTACGTGAGTGGGCAATATACCGTACTACGTGGGCTGCGCTATATACTATGTGGCTGAGCAATACGTAACTGGGCAATATACTATGTGGCTGGGCAATATACTACGTGGCTGGGCAATATACTACGTCGCTGGGCAATATACTACGTCGCTGGGCAATATACTACGTGGCTGGGCAATATACTACGTGGCTGGGCAATATACTACGTGGCTGGGCAATATACTACGTTGCTGGGCAATATACTACGTGGCTGGGCAATATACTACGTGGACATGCATATTCTAGAATACCCGATGCGTTAGAATCGGGCCACCATCTAGTTACTTATATCCACTGTAAACCAAGGAAAGGACTTGCAGTGCATTTAGTGTACCTAAGGAATTTTTTCGTTTAAAGGGGACTCATGTACTTTTTTGTTAGTGAATGTAGATGTATATATGTCTGTAAATATTAATTTCACGCATCTTGTTTTATGTACATAAAAACTAATTGTAATTTATGTTTTACTTGCAGTTTGAGAAAGACCTGGAATAGGGTCAAAACGTTACTCTATCTCTTATCCTGCTGTGTGTGTGTATATATACTGAAATGTCAAACACATGTGAATAAATACACCATTTTTGCAAGTTATAACCTGAGAGAGTGCGGCTGTTTTCTCGCTTATTGGTCCAGTAGGGAGGTCATACAGGCATGTGGAGACCACACACAATACCGAGCATCTTTGCCTTGTCATGAGGCATTTCCACTGAAGTTGGATCAGCCTGTAATTTGATTTTCCACTTTGAGATTGAGTATCATTCCAAATCCAGACCTCCATGGAATATTTATTTTGATTTACATTGATAATTGTTACGTTTTATTGTTCTGAACACATTCCACTATGCAATGAATACAAATTTGCAACTGGAATATTTCATTCAAAGATATCTAGGATGTGGTATTTTAGTGTTCCCTTTATTTTTTTGAGCAGTAGATAGATACAGTGCCGGCAAAAAAAATCTTTACAAGACTGCCAAATAGCAAAATCGGCTGAGCTGCACATAGCAACCAATGAGAGGGCAGCTTTCGCTTTACCAGAGAAGTGAAAACTGAGCGTTGATTGGTTGATATTTGCAACAAAGCCAGCTTTAATATTAGACAGTTTTTTATTATCTCCCCCATTGTGTACACTTTTAAAAAGTGAAATTATTATGTGGATTTTATATGTAAAGTTTTTTTTTTGCTGCGCAAATGTAAAGATTTTTTTTGCCGGCACTGTAGATAGATAGATAGATAGATAGATAGATAGATAGATAGATAGATAGATAGATAGATAGATAGATAGATAGATAGATAGATAATATGCAGCTCTGGCAAAAATTAAGAGACCACTGCAAAATTTTCCGTTTGTCTGATTTTTCTCTTTATAGGTATATTTTTGAGTAAAATGTAAATTGTTCTTTTATTCTATAAACTTCTGACAACATGTCTCTGAAGTTCCAGGCAATACATTTTGTATTCTTTTTCTGAAAAAGAAAAATGGTCAAAATAAAAACAAGAAAAAGTGTTTTCAGACCTCAAATAATGCAAAGAAAACAAGTTCATTATCATTTAGAAACAACAATACTAATGTTTTAACTTAGGAAGTGTTCAGAAATCAATATTTTGTGGAATAACCATGATTTTTAATCACAGCTTTCATGCGTCTTGGCATGCTTTCCACTAGTCTGGCGCAAAAATTTAGTCTTCTTGCGCAAAAATGTAAGCATTTCTTTGTTTGATGGCTTGTGACTATCCATCATCCTCTTGATTACATTCCAGAGGTTTTCAATGGGGTTCAGGTCTGGAGACTGTGCTGCCCATGACAGGATTTTGATGTGGTGGTCTCTTCATTTTTGCTAGAACTGTATATTCATATATATATATACAAAGTGGGGAAAAAAAGTATTTAGTCAGTCACCAATTGTGCAAGTTCTCCCACCTAAAAAGATGAGAGAGGCCTGTAATTGACATTATAGGTAGACCACAATTATGAGAGTCAAAATGAGAAAACAAATCCAGAAAATCACTTTTTGTAATTTGGAAAGATTTATTTTGCAAATTATGGTGGAAAATTAGTATTTGGTCATTAACAAAAGTTAATCTCAATATTTTGTTACATATCCTTTGTTATCAATGACAGAGGTCAAACATTTTCTGCAAGTCTTCACAAGGTTGGCACACACTGTTGGTGGTATGGTGGCCCATTCCTCCATGCAGATCTCCTCTAGAGCAGTGATGTTTTGGTCCAGTTGCTGGGCAACACAGACTTTCAACTCCCTCCAAAGGTTTTCTATGGGGTTGAAATCTGGAGACTGGCTAGGCCACTCCAGGACCTTCATATGCTTCTTACGAAGCCACTCCTTCATTGCCCTGGCGGTGTGCTTGGGATCATTATCATGCTGAAAGACCCATACATCTTTCATCTTCAATGCATCGGGCAGCACGGTGGCGCAGTGGTCAGCACTACAGCCTTGCAGCGCTAGAGTCCTGGGTTCAAACCCCACCAAGGACAACATCTGCAAAGAGTTTGTATGTTCTCTCCGTGTTTGCGTGGGTTTCCTCCGGGTACTCCGGTTTCCTCCCACATTCCAAAGACATACTGATACTGAATTTAGATTGTGAGCCCGTTGGGGACAGTGATGATGATGTGTGCAAAATGTGAAGCGTTGCGGAATATGTTAGCGCTATATAAAAATAAAGATTATTATTATTATTAATGCCCTTGCTGATGGAAGGAGGTTAGCACTCAAAATCGCACGATATATGGCCACATTAATTCTTTCATGTACACGGATCATTCATAGTAACATAGTTATTAAGGTTGAAGGAAGACTTTTAAGTCCATCTAGTTCAACCCATAGCCTAACCTAACATGCCCTAACATGTTGATCCAGAGGAAAGCAAAAAAAACCATGTGGCAAAGAGTAAGCTCCACATTGGGAAAAAAAATTCCTTTCTGACTCCACATACGGCAATCAGACTAGTTCCCTGGATCAACGCCCTATCAAGGAATCTAATATGTATAACCTGTAACATTATACATTTCAAGAAAGGCATCCAGTCCCCTCTTAAATTTAAGTAATGAATCACTCATTACAATTTCATACGGCAGAGAGTTCCATAGTCTCACTGCTCTTACAGTAAAGAACCCACGTCTGTTGTTATGCTTAAACCTTCTTTCCTCCAGACATAGAGGATGCCCCCTTGTCCCTGCCTCAGGTCTATGATTAAAAAGATCATCAGAAAGGTCTTTGTACTGTCCCCTCATATACTTATACATTAAGATAAGATCACCCCTTAGCCTTCGTTTTTCCAAACTAAATAGCCTTAAGTGTAATAACCTATCTTGGTATTGCAGACCCCCAGTCCTCTAATAACTTTGGTCGCTCTTCTCTGCACCCGCTCTAGTTCAGCTATGTCTTTCTTATACACCTGAGACCAGAACTGTACACAGTATTCTAAGTGTGGTCGAACTAGTGACTTGTATAGAGGTAAAATTATGTTCTCCTCATGAGCATCTATGCCTCTTTTAATGCATCCCATTATTTTATTTGCCTTTGTAGCAACTGCCTGACACTGGCCACTAAATGTGAGTTTGTCATCCACCCATTCATCCAGGTCTTTTTCATTGATGGTTTTGCCCAGAGTTTTAGAATTAAGCACATAGTATACATCTTATTACTTCGACCCAAGTGCATGACCTTACATTTATCCCCATTAAAGCTCATTTGCCATTTGTCAGCCCAAGCTTCTAGTTTACATAAATCATCCTGTAATATAAAATTGTCCTCCTCTGTATTGATTACCCTGCAGAGTTTAGTGTCATCTGCAAATATAGAAATTCTGCTCTGTATGCCCCCTACAAGGTCATTAATAAAAATGTTAAAAAGAAGAGGGCCCAATACTTTCCCCTGTGGCACCCCACTGCTAACCGCGACCCAATCCGAGTGTGCTCCATTAATAACCACCCTTTATTTCCTATCCCTGAGCCAGCTCTTAACCCACTTACACATATCCCCATTATTCTCATTTTATGTATCAAGCTTTTGTGTGGCACCGTATCAAAAGTTTTTGAAAAGTCCATATACACTACGTCCAATGCGTTCCCTTGGTCCAGTCCGGAACTTACCTCTTTATAGAAATTGATCAGATTTGTCTGACAGGAACGGTCCCTAGTAAACCCATGTTGATATTGGGTCATGAGATTATTCCTCTTCAGATACTCCAGTATAGCATCCCTTAGAATGCCCTCCAGGATTTTACCCACAGTAGAGGTTAAGCTTACTGGTCTATAATTTCCGAGTTCAGTTTTTGTCCCCTTTTTGAATATTGGCACCACATTGGCACCACATTCTGGTCCCTTTGCAGAGAAACAGCCCCAAAGCATGATGATGCCACCCCCATGCCTCATAGTAGGTATGTGGTTCTTTGGATGCAACTCAGCATTTTGTCTCCTCCAAACACGACGAGTTTTGTTTCTACCAAACAGTTCTACTTTGGTGTCCTCAGACCATATGGCATTCTCCCATTAATCTTCTGGATAATCCAAATGCTCTGTAGCAAACTTCAGACGGGCCCGGACATATACTGGCTTAAGCAGAGGGACACATCTAGCACTGCAGGATCTGAGTCCCTGGCAGCGTAGAGTGTTACTGTTGGTAGCCTTTCTTACGGTGGTCCCAGCACTATGCAGGTATTTCATTAGGTGCCCCCGTGTTCTGGGATTTTTGCTCACCATTCTTGTGATCATTTTGACCCCACGGGGTGAGATCTTGCATAGAGTCCCAGATCGAGGGAGATTATCTGTGGTCTTGTATGTCTTCCATTTTCTTATTAATGCTTCCACAGATGATTTCAACACCACGCTGCTTGCCTATAGCAGATTAATTCTTCCCAGCCTGGTGCTGGGCTACAATTTTGTTTCTGGTGTCCTTCAGTCCTTCTGGTGTCCTTTGGTCTTCACCATATTGGAGTTTGGAGTGTGACTGTTTGAGGTTGTGGACAGGTGTCATTTATACTGATAACAAGTTCAAACAGGTTCCATTACTACAGGTATTGAGTGGAGGACAGAGGAGCCTCTTAAAGAAGAAGTTACAGGTCTGTGAGAGCCAGATATCTTGCATGTTTTTAGGTGACCAAATACTTATTTTCCACCATAATTAGCAAAATAAATATTGCCAAATTAGACAAGGTGATATTCTGGATTTGTTTTCTCATTTTGACTCTCATAGTTGTGGTCTACCTTTGATGCCAATTACAGGCCTCTCTCGTCCTTTTAAGTGGGAGAACTTGCACAATAGATGGCTGACTAAATAATATTTTCCCCTAAATATATATATATGTATATGTATATATATATATATATATATACATATATATACACATTGTTCCAAATTATTATGCAAATTATATTTTTCTCGGATTTTCCTAAATGATCGGTGCAAAAGTCATCACCCGTTTTTTTATTGAAGAAACCTCCCAATGATAATAGTATAATCTACAAAATGAATAAAAACTCAAAATGCACTGTTCCAAATTATTAGGCACAGTAGAATTTCTAAACATTTGATATGTTTTAAAGAACTAAAAATGCTCATTTGTGGAATTTGCAGCATTAGGAGGTCACATTCACTGAACAAAAAAGCTATTTAACTCCAAAACATCCTAACAGGCCAACTTACATGTTAACATAGGAACCCTTCTTTGATATCACCTTCACAATTCTTGCATCCATTGAACTTGAGATTTTGTAGAGTTTCTGCTTGTATTTCTTTGCATGAAGTCAGAATAGCCTCTCAGAGCTGCTGTTTTGATGTGAACAGCCTCATACCCTCATAGATCTTTTGCTTGATGATACTCCGAAGGTTCTCTATAGGGTTGAGGTCAGGGGAAGATGGTGGCCACCCAATGAGTTTATCTCCTTTTATGTCCATAGCAGCCAATGACTCAAAGGTATTCTTTACAGCATGAGATGGTGCATTGTCATGCATGAAGGTAATTTTTCTCCTGAAGGCATGTTTCTGCTTTTTATACCATGGAAGAAAGTTGTCAGCCAGAAACATGACTCCTCCACCTCCTTGCTGACGTCTCAGCCTTGTTGGGACATGGTGGCCATCCACCAACCATCCACTACTCCATCCATCTGAACCATCCTGGGTTGCTCGACACTCATCAGTAAATAAGACTGTTTGGAAATTAGTCTTCATGTATGTCTGGGCCCACTGCAACCGTTTCTGCTTGTGAACACTGTTTAGGGGTGGCCGAATAGTAGGTTTATGCACCACAGCAAGCCTTTGAAGTATCCTACACCTTGAGGTTCGAGGGACTCCAGAGGCACCAGCAGCTTCAAATAACTGTTTGCTGCTTTGCAATGCTATTTTGGCAGCTGCTTTCCTAATCCAATGAAATTGTCTGGCAGAAACCTTCCTCGTTATGCCTTTATCTGCATGAACTCTGTCTGTGCTCTGTTTCAGTCACAAATCTCTTCACAGTATGATGATCACGCTTAAGTTTTTGGCGAAATATCTAATGTTTTCATACCTTGTCCAAGACATTGCACTATTTAATGCTTTTCAGCAGCAGAGAGATCCTTTTTATTTCCCTTATTGCTTGAAACCTGTGGCCTGCTTAATAATGTGGAACATCATTTTTAAGTAGTTTTCCTTTAATTAGAATCACCTGGAAGACTAATTATCACGTGTTTAAGATTGATTTCAGTGATCCATTGAGCCCTGAGACACAATATCATCCATGAGTTTATTTGAAAAACAAAACCATTAAATCCTTATGACACTTAACCCCTTAACGACCGCCGATGCGCTTTTTAACGGCGGCAGTTAAGGGTACTTAAACCACAGTTCAAAAAGTGAATAGCGCCCCCCAGAGTCAGATTTTCTCTGGGGTCTTGGTTGCCGGGGGTAGCCGAGACCCCAGAGAACATGATTCGGGGGTTTTTACCAACCCCCGGGTTGCGATTGCTGGTAATTAACCGTTTACCGGTGGTCGCAAAAAAAACCCAAAAAACGCGATTTCCCATTTAATTTCTCTGTCCTCGGATGTGATAGCACATCAGAGGACAGAGAAATGGGGTCCCCGATAGTCCCCCGATACTCACCTGTCTCCCCTGGTGCTCCTCGTGGCTCCCGATGGGCGCCGCCATCTTGTTCCGGACAAAAAATGGCGGGCGCATGCGCAGTGCACCCGCCGACCGGCATCGGGAAGATCTTTGGGGTCTCGGCTGCCAGGGGTAGCCGAGACCCCAAAGAACATGATCGGGGTCGGTTTTTACCGACCCCTGTTTTGCGATCACCGGTAATTAACTGTTTACCAGCGGCCGCCAAAAAAAAAAAAGCTATGTGTCATTCTGTCATGATCCAGTTCTCAGTTTGTGTTCAGCTGTCTTATCTCTGGACTGGTCATGTGGGTGCTAATCCCCTCTGCCTCACTTTGAAGCTGGCTGAGCTATTTAAGTCCTCTGCAGCCTGTGGGCCAGTGTCAGCTATTGTTCATGCTGCACGGTTTGAGCACCTGACCTGGATACTTGTACTAGTGTTCCTTTTGCCTCTGACTGCCTGCACCCAATTATGACTTGTTCTGACTTCTGGCTTCTATCCCGACTCTGTCTTACATCTCACGGGTTGGTTACCACGTTCCCGGTAGGCTCTGACTTTTTGTTTGATCCCGACTATTCTCTGATTGCCCCTTCTGTACCGCGCTGCTATCTCCGTGTATGACCTTGGCTTGTCTGACATCTCTTTCATTACCTGTGACACCTGTGTTGTTGTTCAGTGCTGCTGCGCTGTGTGTACAACCTCTTTTCCTTAACCAGCACCCCCTGGTGGAGGTTGCTCAATACTGCACTGCAGCAGCACATTAGAATTCTCTGTGCTGTGATGTGATCGCACATCAGAGGACAGAGAAATAGGGGGATTCGGGGACCCTGTTATACTTACCGGTGTCCCTGGGTCCTTTTGCGTCCCCTCCTGCCCGCCGACTTCTTCACCCGGTAAGAAAATGGTGGGCGCATGCGCAGTGCACCTGCCATGATCTGCCGGCCGGCAGCTAGAGGATTTGGGGCTAAATTTAGGGTTAGGGTTGGGGCTAAACTTAGGGTTAGGGTGAGGGTTAGCTTTAGGCTTCTTTCACACTTGCGTCGGTACGGGGCCGTCGCAATGCATTGGCCCGACGTACCGACGCACTTTGTGCAAATTGTGCACAACGTGGGCAGCGGATGCAGTTTTTCAACGCATCCGCTGCTCAGTCTATGTCCTGGGGAGGAGGGGGCAGAGTTCAGGCCATGCATGCATGATCAGAAATGGCAGACGCGATGTATAAAAAAACGTTACATTGAATTTTTTTGTGATGACTGTCCGCCAAAACACAACGGATCCAGTTAACGACGGACGTGACGTGTGGCCATCCGTCGGCAATACAAGTCTATGGGCAAAAAACGCATCCTTCATGCACATTTGCAGATCCGTTTTTTGTCCAAAATGACAGATTGCGACGGATGTCACATGACGCAAGTGTGAAAGTAGCCTTAGGGCTAGGGTTAGGGCTAGGGTTAGGTTGAAGCTAAAGTTTGGGCTAGGGTTAGGGTTGGGCTAGGGTTAGGGTTGGGGCTAAATTTAGGGTTAGGGTTAGGGTTGGGGCTAAATTTAGGGTTAGGGCTAGGGTTAGGGTTGGGGCTAAAGTTAGGGCTAGGGTTGGGGCTAAAGTTAGGGCTAGGGTTGCAGCTAAAGTTAGAGTTAGAGTTGGGATTAAGGTTAGGGTTTGGATTAGGGTTGGTATTAGGGTTAGGGTTGGCATTAGGGTTACGTTTGGGATTAGGGTTAGGCTTGGGATTAGGGTTAAGGTTAGGGTTGGGATTAGGGTTAGGGGTGTATTGGGATTAGGGTTAGGTTTGAGGTTAGGGTTGAGATTAGGATTATGGGTGTGTTGGATTTAGGGTTTTGATTAGGGTTATGGTTAGGGTTGAGATTAGGGTTGTTTTGGGGTTAGGGTTGTGATTATCATTAGGATTATGGATCGGGTTGGGATTAGGGTTAGGGGTGTGCTGGGGTTAGGGTTGGAGTTAGAATTGGGGGGTTACCACTGTTTAGGTACATCAGGGGATCTCCAAACATGACAGCCAAAAAGTGAATAGCGCCCCCCAGAGTCAGATTTTCTCTGGGGTCTTGGTTGCCGGGGGTAGCCGAGACCCCAGAGAACATGATTCGGGGGTTTTTACCAACCCCCGGGTTGCGATCGCTGGTAATTAACCGTTTACCGGTGGTCGCAAAAAAAACCCAAAAAACGCGATTTCCCATTTAATTTCTCTGTCCTCGGATGTGATAGCACATCAGAGGACAGAGAAATGGGGTCCCCGATAGTCCCCCGATACTCACCTGTCTCCCCTGGTGCTCCTCGTGGCTCCCGATGGGCGCCGCCATCTTGTTCCGGACAAAAAATGGCGGGCGCATGCGCAGTGCACCCGCCGACCGGCATCGGGAAGATCTTTGGGGTCTCGGCTGCCAGGGGTAGCCGAGACCCCAAAGAACATGATCGGGGTCGGTTTTTACCGACCCCTGTTTTGCGATCACCGGTAATTAACTGTTTACCAGCGGCCGCCAAAAAAAAAAAAGCTATGT
This sequence comes from Ranitomeya imitator, assembly GCF_032444005.1. Classification (NCBI taxonomy): domain Eukaryota; kingdom Metazoa; phylum Chordata; class Amphibia; order Anura; family Dendrobatidae; genus Ranitomeya; species Ranitomeya imitator. Next base: position 184,658,317 of record NC_091284.1, read on the forward strand.
GTCATTCTGTCATGATCCAGTTCTCAGTTTGTGTTCAGCTGTCTTATCTCTGGACTGGTCATGTGGGTGCTAATCCCCTCTGCCTCACTTTGAAGCTGGCTGAGCTATTTAAGTCCTCTGCAGCCTGTGGGCCAGTGTCAGCTATTGTTCATGCTGCACGGTTTGAGCACCTGACCTGGATACTTGTACTAGTGTTCCTTTTGCCTCTGACTGCCTGCACCCAATTATGACTTGTTCTGACTTCTGGCTTCTATCCCGACTCTGTCTTACATCTCACGGGTTGGTTACCACGTTCCCGGTAGGCTCTGACTTTTTGTTTGATCCCGACTATTCTCTGATTGCCCCTTCTGTACCGCGCTGCTATCTCCGTGTATGACCTTGGCTTGTCTGACATCTCTTTCATTACCTGTGACACCTGTGTTGTTGTTCAGTGCTGCTGCGCTGTGTGTACAACCTCTTTTCCTTAACCAGCACCCCCTGGTGGAGGTTGCTCAATACTGCACTGCAGCAGCACATTAGAATTCTCTGTGCTGTGATGTGATCGCACATCAGAGGACAGAGAAATAGGGGGATTCGGGGACCCTGTTATACTTACCGGTGTCCCTGGGTCCTTTTGCGTCCCCTCCTGCCCGCCGACTTCTTCACCCGGTAAGAAAATGGTGGGCGCATGCGCAGTGCACCTGCCATGATCTGCCGGCCGGCAGCTAGAGGATTTGGGGCTAAATTTAGGGTTAGGGTTGGGGCTAAACTTAGGGTTAGGGTGAGGGTTAGCTTTAGGCTTCTTTCACACTTGCGTCGGTACGGGGCCGTCGCAATGCATTGGCCCGACGTACCGACGCACTTTGTGCAAATTGTGCACAACGTGGGCAGCGGATGCAGTTTTTCAACGCATCCGCTGCTCAGTCTATGTCCTGGGGAGGAGGGGGCAGAGTTCAGGCCATGCATGCATGATCAGAAATGGCAGACGCGATGTATAAAAAAACGTTACATTGAATTTTTTTGTGATGACTGTCCGCCAAAACACAACGGATCCAGTTAACGACGGACGTGACGTGTGGCCATCCGTCGGCAATACAAGTCTATGGGCAAAAAACGCATCCTTCATGCACATTTGCAGATCCGTTTTTTGTCCAAAATGACAGATTGCGACGGATGTCACATGACGCAAGTGTGAAAGTAGCCTTAGGGCTAGGGTTAGGGCTAGGGTTAGGTTGAAGCTAAAGTTTGGGCTAGGGTTAGGGTTGGGCTAGGGTTAGGGTTGGGGCTAAATTTAGGGTTAGGGTTAGGGTTGGGGCTAAATTTAGGGTTAGGGCTAGGGTTAGGGTTGGGGCTAAAGTTAGGGCTAGGGTTGGGGCTAAAGTTAGGGCTAGGGTTGCAGCTAAAGTTAGGGTTAGAGTTGGGATTAAGGTTAGGGTTTGGATTAGGGTTGGTATTAGGGTTAGGGTTGGCATTAGGGTTACGTTTGGGATTAGGGTTAGGCTTGGGATTAGGGTTAAGGTTAGGGTTGGGATTAGGGTTAGGGGTGTATTGGGATTAGGGTTAGGTTTGAGGTTAGGGTTGAGATTAGGATTATGGGTGTGTTGGATTTAGGGTTTTGATTAGGGTTATGGTTAGGGTTGAGATTAGGGTTGTTTTGGGGTTAGGGTTGTGATTATCATTAGGATTATGGATCGGGTTGGGATTAGGGTTAGGGGTGTGCTGGGGTTAGGGTTGGAGTTAGAATTGGGGGGTTACCACTGTTTAGGTACATCAGGGGATCTCCAAACATGACAGCCAAAAAGTGAATAGCGCCCCCCAGAGTCAGATTTTCTCTGGGGTCTTGGTTGCCGGGGGTAGCCGAGACCCCAGAGAACATGATTCGGGGGTTTTTACCAACCCCCGGGTTGCGATCGCTGGTAATTAACCGTTTACCGGTGGTCGCAAAAAAACCCCAAAAAACGCGATTTCCCATTTAATTTCTCTGTCCTCGGATGTGATAGCACATCAGAGGACAGAGAAATGGGGTCCCCGATAGTCCCCCGATACTCACCTGTCTCCCCTGGTGCTCCTCGTGGCTCCCGATGGGCACCGCCATCTTGTTCCGGACAAAAAATGGCGGGCGCATGCGCAGTGCACCCGCCGACCGGCATCGGGAAGATCTTTGGGGTCTCGGCTGCCAGGGGTAGCCGAGACCCCAAAGAACATGATCGGGGTCGGTTTTTACCGACCCCTGTTTTGCGATCACCGGTAATTAACTGTTTACCAGCGGCCGCCAAAAAAAAAAAAGCTATGTGTCATTCTGTCATGATCCAGTTCTCAGTTTGTGTTCAGCTGTCTTATCTCTGGACTGGTCATGTGGGTGCTAATCCCCTCTGCCTCACTTTGAAGCTGGCTGAGCTATTTAAGTCCTCTGCAGCCTGTGGGCCAGTGTCAGCTATTGTTCATGCTGCACGGTTTGAGCACCTGACCTGGATACTTGTACTAGTGTTCCTTTTGCCTCTGACTGCCTGCACCCAATTATGACTTGTTCTGACTTCTGGCTTCTATCCCGACTCCGTCTTACATCTCACGGGTTGGTTACCACGTTCCCGGTAGGCTCTGACTTTTTGTTTGATCCCGACTATTCTCTGATTGCCCCTTCTGTACCGCGCTGCTATCTCCGTGTATGACCTTGGCTTGTCTGACATCTCTTTCATTACCTGTGACACCTGTGTTGTTGTTCAGTGCTGCTGCGCTGTGTGTACAACCTCTTTTCCTTAACCAGCACCCCCTGGTGGAGGTTGCTCAATACTGCACTGCAGCAGCACATTAGAATTCTCTGTGCTGTGATGTGATCGCACATCAGAGGACAGAGAAATAGGGGGATTCGGGGACCCTGTTATACTTACCGGTGTCCCTGGGTCCTTTTGCGTCCCCTCCTGCCCGCCGACTTCTTCACCCGGTAAGAAAATGGTGGGCGCATGCGCAGTGCACCTGCCATGATCTGCCGGCCGGCAGCTAGAGGATTTGGGGCTAAATTTAGGGTTAGGGTTAGGGTTGGGGCTAAACTTAGGGTTAGGGTGAGGGTTAGCTTTAGGCTTCTTTCACACTTGCGTCGGTACGGGGCCGTCGCAATGCATTGGCCCGACGTACCGACGCACTTTGTGCAAATTGTGCACAACGTGGGCAGCGGATGCAGTTTTTCAACGCATCCGCTGCTCAGTCTATGTCCTGGGGAGGAGGGGGCAGAGTTCAGGCCATGCATGCATGATCAGAAATGGCAGACGCGATGTATAAAAAAACGTTACATTGAATTTTTTTGTGATGACTGTCCGCCAAAACACAACGGATCCAGTTAACGACGGACGTGACGTGTGGCCATCCGTCGGCAATACAAGTCTATGGGCAAAAAACGCATCCTTCATGCACATTTGCAGATCCGTTTTTTGTCCAAAATGACAGATTGCGACGGATGTCACATGACGCAAGTGTGAAAGTAGCCTTAGGGCTAGGGTTAGGGCTAGGGTTAGGTTGAAGCTAAAGTTTGGGCTAGGGTTAGGGTTGGGCTAGGGTTAGGGTTGGGGCTAAATTTAGGGTTAGGGTTAGGGTTGGGGCTAAATTTAGGGTTAGGGCTAGGGTTAGGGTTGGGGCTAAAGTTAGGGCTAGGGTTGGGGCTAAAGTTAGGGCTAGGGTTGCAGCTAAAGTTAGGGTTAGAGTTGGGATTAAGGTTAGGGTTTGGATTAGGGTTGGTATTAGGGTTAGGGTTGGCATTAGGGTTACGTTTGGGATTAGGGTTAGGCTTGGGATTAGGGTTAAGGTTAGGGTTGGGATTAGGGTTAGGGGTGTATTGGGATTAGGGTTAGGTTTGAGGTTAGGGTTGAGATTAGGATTATGGGTGTGTTGGATTTAGGGTTTTGATTAGGGTTATGGTTAGGGTTGAGATTAGGGTTGTTTTGGGGTTAGGGTTGTGATTATCATTAGGATTATGGATCGGGTTGGGATTAGGGTTAGGGGTGTGCTGGGGTTAGGGTTGGAGTTAGAATTGGGGGGTTACCACTGTTTAGGTACATCAGGGGATCTCCAAACATGACAGCCAATTTTGCGCTCAAAAAGTCAAATGGTGCTCCCTCCCTTCTGAGCTCTGCCGTGTGCCCAAACAGTGGTTTACCCCCACAAATGGGGCATCAGTGCATTCGGGATAAATTGGACAACAACTTTTGGGGTCCAATTTCTTCTGTTACCCTTGTGAAAATAAAAACTTGGGGGCTAAAAAATGTTTTTTGTGGAAAAAAAAATATATTTTATTTTCACGACTCTGCATTATAAACTTCTGTGAAGCACTTGGGCATTCAAAGTTCTCACCACACATCTAGATACGTTTCTTAAGGGGTCTAATTTCCAAAATGGTGTCACTTGTGGAGCGTTTCCACTGTTTAGGCACATCAGGGGCTCTCTAAACGTGACATGGCATCTGATCTCAATCCAGCCAATTCTGCATTGAAAAAGTCAAACGGCGCTCCTTCTCTTCCAAGCTCTGCGGTGCGTCCAAATAGTGGTTTACCCCCACATATGGGGTATCTGTGTATACAGAAGAAATTGCACAACAAAATTTATGGTTAAATTTCTGTTTTTACACTTGTGAAAATAAAAAAATGGTTCTGAAGTAATATGTTTGCAAAAAAAAGTTAAATGTTAATTTTTTCCTTCCACATTGTTTCATTTCCTTGAGGGGTGCAGTTTTTAGAATGGTGTCACACTTGGTTATTTTCTATCATATAGACCCCTCAAAATGACTTCAAATGTGATGTGGTCCCTAAATAAATAAAATAATCGCAAGTAATATCGAAGAAATACCACTAACATGAAGTACAATAAGTCAAGAAAAAACATTCTCTGAATCAACGGGATCTGTTACAGCGTTCCAAAGTTATAACCTCATAAAGTAACAGTGGTCAGAATTGTAAAAATTGGCTTGGTCATTAAGTAACAAATTGGCTCTGTCACTAACGGGTTAAATCCAATTTGCATAATAATTTGGAACACGGTGTATACATTTGTACATACAAATGCACAGACATAAATCCATATCTAAGGGTACATTCACACTTAGCATAAAAACAGCAGTAAAATATGAAGCAATAAAAGATATACATTAGTGAAGAGCAAGCCTGCTCGCAACTGCTCGATGGTCAATCGAATAACGGGGTGCTCAGGTATGCTCAATACTCATCGAGTATCGCAGGTGCTCAAGCACCATGATCGAGTATCCGCCCTGCATGTTTTGCACCTGTTGAACAGCCAATAACTATACGTGGATTGCCTGACATACATGGTAATGTCGTAGCCATCGCGTCATCAGGTCTTTGACATAAGACCCAGTGGCGTGATGCTCGGCAAACTGTCCACAAGAAGCAGTTCAGGGAGAGTTGTTATAGGAGGGAGAGCATATTTTAAAGCAGGCATATAGGCAGTGTTTAATATTGCTATTGCAGTACTTGTATACCGCTGCTGCACCATTAAAACAAAAGTCCTTTCTCTAGTAAAATCGCTATTACTTGCATTCAGGTGAAAGAGGGATAGTTTTGGATTAGATGCATATAGGCAGGGCTTTCCTCTCGGGGAGAGTGATATTATGTTTGGAGGCAAAGAAGGACAACTGCATCCGTGTATCAAAAACATGCAACACATTTCACACTCCAGTCCACCAGGGGGAGCTTCTGCTCCTATTTATTTGGTCACTCCCCACATAGGTAAAACTGGTCGCCTGTAGGGAAAGTCAGTTAGTTGCTGGCTGAGCTCAGCTCAGTTAGTTGGTCCCTGACAGGGGTGGGATCCTGTCGGTGAGAGAAGGAGAAAGGACACGGAGCTGTGCATGCCCTCAGAGCTGCAGCTCCTAGAAAGAGACACACAGAAGGCAGAACTGTATTGCAGCGCACGTGAAGGAAGTCATAGCAAAGGAGAGGATACCAGAAGGGGACCAGCCCTACACAGGCTGCCTCCTTCTGAGGTGCAGAAACCCGGTAGCCGGAACACCAAGGGAGTAAGGACCTTTATGCTTTGCTCCAGAGACCGGCAGGACAGCTAATTGCAAGTTACCTGTCCGCCCTATACCCAGGAGGCACGGTGGCAACCTTTGGAGGCCTCGGCGTGCTAGAGTCCCTATAAACAGCCTCAAGCCACCAGTCATACGGGTTTGTCCTATCCTACATGGGGGACAGAGAGAAAGACATTACATCTGTGAGGACCTTATGTGAAGCCTTAAGCAGTAAGGAACTACAACACTGCAGCACAAGGGAAGGCTACTGATTTCCACCTGGACAAGGGGACTCTGGACTTGCCTCCAAACCGGCCGGACTCTGCCTGCCCTGTGATCTGGTGCCCTAGACTGTGGATGCTGAAGTCTTCAGTAAAGGTAAAGAGACTGCAACCTTGTGTCCTCGTTCTTCTCTGCGCCTCTCACCATCCACCATCTACACACTGGGAAGCCCTGGGGACATACTTCACCTGTGGGAAGGTATACCATCTAGCTTCCATAACATCACCCCAGCGGACCCCTGAAAGCAGCATCGGTCACCCTGACCGAATACCACAGGTGGTGTCATGAACATTCCCCTTAAAGACCTTTCCCTTTTACACGGATGTGCCAGGGCCACGGACCGGGTTAGCCACCGTGACATCCCCCTGTGAACCGCAGGACCCGGTACCGAGTACCCCACGGCCCCATGGGGGTGATCCACATATAAATATACAATGCCTACAAGTAGTATTCAACCCCCTGCAGATTTAGCAGGTTTAATAAGATGCAAATAAGTTAGAGCCTTCAAACTTCAAACAAGAGCAGGATTTATTAACAGATGCATAAATCTTACAAACCAAAAAGTTTTGTTGCTCAGTTAAATTTTTATAAATTTTAAACATAAAAGTGTGGGTCAATTATTATTCAACCCCTAGGTTTAATATTTTGTGGAATAACCTTTGTTTGCAATTACAGCTAATAATCGTCTTTTATAAGACCTGATCAGGCCGGCACAGGTCTCTGAAGTTATCTTGGCCCACTCCTCCATGCAGATCTTCTCCAAGTTATCTAGGTTCTTTGGCTGTCTCATGTGGACTTTAATCTTGAGCTCCTTCCACAAGTTTTCAATTGGGTTAAGGTCAGGAGACTGACTGCAACACCTTGATTTTTTGCCTCTTGAACCAGGCCTTGGTTTTCTTGGCTGTGTGCTTTGGGTCGTTGTCTTGTTGGAAGATGAAATGACGACCCATCTTAAGATCCTTGATGGAGGAGCGGAGGTTCTTGGCCAAAATCTCCAGGTAGGCCGTGCTATCCATCTTCCCATGGATGCGGACCAGATGGCCAGGCCCCTTGGCTGAGAAACAGCCCCACAGCATGATGCTGCCACCACCATGCTTGACTGTAGGGATGGTATTCTTGGGGTCGTATGCAGTGCCATCCAGTCTCCAAACGTCACGTGTGTGGTTGGCACCAAAGATCTCGATCTTGGTCTCATCAGACCAGAGAACCTTGAACCAGTCAGTCTCAGAGTCCTCCAAGTGATCATGAGCAAAATGTAGACGAGCCTTGACATGACGCTTTGAAAGTAAAGTTACCTTACGGGCTCGTCTGGAACGGCGACCATTGCGGTGGAGTATGTTACTTATGGTATTGACTGAAACCAATGTCCCCACTGCCATGAGATCTTCCCGGAGCTCCTTCCTTGTTGTCCTTGGGTTAGCCTTGACTCTTCGGACAAGCCTGGCCTCGGCACGGGAGGAAACTTTCAAAGGCTGTCCAGGCCGTGGAAGGCTAACAGTAGTTCCATAAGCCTTCCACTTCCGGATGATGCTCCCAACAGTGGAGACAGGTAGGCCCAACTCCTTGGAAAGGGTTTTGTACCCCTTGCCAGCCTTGTGACCCTCCACGATCTTGTCTCTGATGGCCTTGGAATGCTCCTTTTTCTTTCCCATGTTGACCATGTATGAGTGCTGTTCACAAGTTTGGGGAGGGTCTTAAATAGTCAGAAAAGGCTGGAAAAAGATAATTAATCCAAACATGTGAAGCTCATTGTTCTTTGTGCCTGAACTACTTCTTAATACTTTAGGGGAACCAAACAGAATTCTGGTGGGTTGAGGGGTTGAATAATAAATGACCCTCTGAAAAGACTTTTCACAATTTAAAAAAAAATAAACAAAGAAATAACATTCTTTTTTGCTGCAGTGCATTTCACACTTCCAGGCTGATCTACAGTCCAAATGTCACAATGCCAAGTTAATTCCAAATGTGTAAACCTGCTAAATCTGCAGGGGGTTGAATACTACTTGTAGGCACTGTATACCTAATTTAAAATGTGCAAGTCGTGCAGTAAGGGAAGGGGAACTGGACATGCTGCTGATGGTGAACGCAAAGGCCATGGGCCTGGTGAAACTGTGCTTGCTGCTGGAGCACAGCAAACATGCTCATCGACGAGACCTACCTTCCTGTCCCATCTTGCCAAGGGAGTGGGACACCACTCTTGAAGCCAGAATAGAGCAAACAGGTGGTCAGTTGAATGGCAAGTGATGTTGTTAAGCCAACAAGTCTGGAGGACCACAGTGCAGAAGTGTAAGATGAGGTGGTGGATGATGAAATCACTGACTCAATCTGGGAAGATGCTATGCAGAGTGATCTCCAGCACCGCAACAGGCAGGAAGAGGCAGTGGAGTGACCAGAGTGAGAAGGCAACTGTTCCCCAGAGCACCCACACATGGCAAGTTCCCAGCCTGACCACCTCCAGCATGCTCAAGAACATCTCATCAAAGCACCCCACTAGAAGCTTTGGGTCCCCAACCCCAGGGTCCTCAATCAGTGTCTGCTGGTGACACCACTGCCTCTTCCCCTGTACTACAGCTTGCCAATCCTTTGTCTATGATGCAGGTGTGGTTGCCTCCTGCCCCTGTTGTTGCACATTCACAAGCACCATTAGCAAGCACCTTCAATTTCTTGTCCCAGCGCAGCGTTCAGCTGTTCCTACCTCAGACCTTGGAACGCAAACTAAAATATGCAGCCACTCACAGGCCCAAACACTAAGCCACATTTCAAGACTCCTTGCTCTGGAAATGTTGCTATTTAGGATTGTAAACACTAAGGCTTTCCGCAACCCCAAGGTGGCAGTCGTCCCTTGGCACTCGGTCCCCAGCCGTCACTATTTTTCCCGATGTGCCATCCCCACCTTACACCAGACCCTGTTCCATAACATCACTCGTGCCCTGATTAACGCAGTTACTCGTGCTTGTGACAGGGATGTTACATTTCCCAGAGAGCACGCTGGGTGAACCTTGTGGAAGCCGGAACTGAGTCAGACCCTATGGCAGCACATATTCTGCCAACACTGAGGATTGCGGGCCCTAGTTTCATCAAAGTTTCCACCACCTCCTACATGGTTGTGTGTGATAATGGCTGAGACTTGGTGGCACTGTATCTTGGCAAGCTCGCACACGTAGTATGCCTGGCCCATGTGCTCAATTTAGTGGTTCTGTGGTTTTTGAAAACCTACCCAGATTTGCCTGAGATACTCATGAAGGTATGCCACGTGTGTTCCCATTTCCGCAAGTCAGCTACAGCTGATACTAGTCTGACAGTGCTGCAGCAGTGCCAGCTCACTAACTGGTATAAAATGTGACCACGAGCTGTAACTCCACATTACACATGTTGAGAAGGCTTTTTTAGCAGCAGAGTATTGGTTTTTTAACACCAGCTACAACTTGTCTGTCGATATTCCGCTCAGCCACCGCGCATAACAACCGGCAAGTGGGCATGGATGTCTGACATCTCTGAGGTTCTGAAAAACTTTGAGGAATCAACCAAGATGGTGAGCTGCGATAAAGCCATAATCAGCATAATCATTTCGCTAAGTTATTGATGCTCCACATACAGTATGTTTTTTTCTTTCGACTAAATACTGCAGGAGAGATCAGCGCAAATAGGGTCTTATCTGATGTTGAGTGAAATAATATGGTCAGATTATACTCACCAGATAAAGCTATCGATATAGTATGTAAAAATATATCCGCTGCAGCAGATCCACAGGTCAGCAATTGACCATACTGTAGATAAAGTAATGTTGTGATATTTCCTGATGAAGAAGTCACTCAGACTTTGAAACTCATTGAATAAATCACCATTCTTTATGAGAAACACCTTTAGACCTACAAATATTCAGCAGCGCGGACCATATCCACATTAACCCTTCATTTTTTTGGTTCAAGGCATACACAGCCCAGTTATACACTGTACCTTATTGATAAGATGAATGGAAGGTTGTGGTAGATCAACTAAATGGTCATATATGTTGAACATCTTTTTGAGATCTATATTGTGACTATATCATGCATATACCCCCCTTTTTATCTACTTGATATACCATTGTATCCATTGTGAGCACTATCTATCTATCTATATATATATATATATATATATATTGTAGCGTGGCTAAAGGTTGTATAGTCGACGGGAGGTATGTATCACAGAGAAGGCTTGTCGCTGTGATGTAACCCGGAGTGTTTTCTTTAATACACATAAAGCAATAAGGAATTGTTTAGTATATTTGGGTCCTGGTTACGGGTAGCTATGAGAGATGGGAGGGTCTGGCTACCCATATACCTCACCCCTGGGTAAGGGGCATAACCATGCCTATCTATGTTTGGTTCAGGACCTGTGGTGATGTCACAACCACATGTCTAATCATGTGATGGGTTCCTGGGTGTGGTTACACCTATGTAAAAAGGTGTGTGTGTAGCACATGGTGAGAGTGTGTTTGGGAGTCTGCAAGAGTGGACAGACTTCCATGTGTCCTGGCTGGACACTGCAGAGTGGCCTGTGTGTTGGACGGTTCCACGTGGGGACAGGCGTCCTGAACAACACACAGAGACCATCTTTAGGCTGGAGAGCCTACGTGCTGGACATGGCACAGCCTGAATGCTTACAGCTCTGAGAGAGAGCGGAGCTCTACTATGGACACTGAGGACTTTTCCGTCTGAAGTAAGACTGTTTACCCTTGTGTTGCTGACTTAAATGGTTTATGGAGTGAATAAACCTACATGAACGCTGAAGAGAATGTGCCTCCTGTTTCCTCCTATGCATCCAAGGGAGTACAATCCCTACAATATATATATAAAGCTGAGTATATGTATGTGTGTGTATGTATCAAGCCACACCCACTCCACATAGCCCCGTCCATGCCACGTAGCCACACTCACTCCACACGCAAAGCCCTGTCCACACAACCCAAGTTGTTAGCGCACACGGGCAGAGACACATTCACCTTGAAAGTCACCCTGCAAAACTGCAATATCCCAGCTGGTGTGAGCTACAATCAGGGCTGCTGCCTTCAGAGTATCAGTGTGCGGCAGGTACAGGTCACATCTAACTCCGTCTTATCTAGAATGGAGTTGCTCCTGTGAGGCATGACGTCAAGGGAAAGGGAGGAGCCTCATGGATTACACTGCCGTGCTCATAACAGGAAGTTGCTGTGCACGTGTGAGGGAAAGAAAGGAGTGAGGTGAAAATGAGAGGAGTGAGGGGAAAATGAGAGGAGTGAGAGAAAAATAGTGGAGTGAGGGTAAAATAGTGGAGTGAGGGGAAAATAGTGGAGTAAGGGGAAAATCAGAGGTGTGAGGTGAAAATGAAAGGTGTGAGTGAAAAATGAGAGGAGTGATTGGAAAATAGTGGAGTGATCGGAAAATGACAGGTGGGAGGTCAAAATGACAGGTGTGAGAGGGGAAAATTAGAGGAGTGAGGGGAAAATGAAAAATGTGAGGGGAAAATGAGAGATGTGAGGGGGGAAATGAGAGATGTTAGGGGGAAAAAGAGAGGCTTGATGGGAAAATGAGAGAAGTGAGGTGCTGCTGCAGTATGAGGCTGTGTATAGAGAAGAGTGAGGCGCTGCAGGTGGAGGCTGTGTATAAGGCCACTTTCACACGTTCAGTATTTGTTCAGTATTTTACCTCAGTATTTATAAGCCAAAACCATGAGTGGGAGAAAAAGACAGAAGTGGTGATGTGTTTCTAATATACTTTTCCTCTGATTGTTTTACTCCAAGTTTTAGCTTACAAATACTGAGGTAAAAATACCGACCAAATAACGTGTGAACGTGCACAACCTACAAGTCAGTGGCTACAGTAACATACCCTGATCAAGCATTATTCTATCCAATAGAGTTCCTCAACTCTTTGGAACCACAAGGGCTTCCTCGGCATAAACTTTGTCTAAAACATGGAGCACCTATTCTGCTTTTGAGAAATTTAGATCCACCAAAGCTGTGTAAAGGAACAAGACTCTTGATTAAGAACCTGTTTACACATGTAATGGAAGCAGCCATTTTGACACGATGTACCAAAGGAAAGGACATTTTCATTCCAAGAATTCCAGCCATTCCATCTGATTTACCTTTTGATTTTAAATGCCTCCAGTTTCCACTTCGACTGGCAGTTGCAATGTCCATTCACACGGCTCAGGGACAGTCCTTGAAAGTAGTAGGGATCGATTTGCAATCTCCATGCTTTTCTCATGGTCAACTTTACGTGGCCTGTTGCAGAGTTGGAACTGCCAAAAATTGGCTCATCTTTGCAAAGGAAGGAAAAAACAAAAATCTTGTTTATCAAAAGGCTATTGAATGAGTTGAAAATAAAATACTGTCAATGCTTGGGTAATCATTTAGTTAATTTGTGTTGCAAATCTGTAGTGTTGAATATATGATGTGAAAAGTTTTTATCTAATATATAAAGCTGAATGTGTGTGTGTGTGTGTATGTATGTATGTCCGGGATTGGCATCTGCACCGTCGCAGCTACAGCCACAAAATTTTGCACAGTCACACGTCCGGACCCTGAGAGCATCATAGGCTATGTTGTGAGGTGAAATTTTAACCCCGCGCTTTCCAATTCACCAAACAATTTTGCCCCTATCTACATAATGGGGAAAAGTGAAAGGAAAAGTGTTGGAGGCAAATTGACAGCTGCCAGATGTGAACAAGGGGGACTTAAAGAATGAGAGCGATGGTGCCAAAGAGTATATACCATACAGTTGCTAGGGTGGGGCCCCGACATGGGATACTCACCACACACGGGGATATGAACACACACACAAAATGCGCCACACACTACCACGTGCTTGAACACATATACCACCCTCAGCACACATTTCACCACACATACACCAACCTCGCCACATAAAAGTCGAAACACAAGTCGCCGCTCAAAACTCGCCACGCGCAAAACTCGCCACATGCAAAAACTAGGCTCACGCAAAACTCGCCACAAGTGCAAAACTCACCTCATGGAAAACTCGCCACACGCAAAACTTGCACACGCGGAAAAATTGTCACATGCACAAAAGTTGCAACACATGCAAAAGTTGCCTCACATAAAACTTGCACATACTCAAAAGGCACCACACATAAAACTCACCACGCGCAAAACTCGCCATGCGCAAAACTTGCTGCACACAACTTGCTACACTAACCAAAGTTGCTACACGCATGTTGCCACACAAAACTCATCTCACAAAAGTCGCTACTTGCATGTCGCTACACGCAACTCAACACACACAACTTGACAAACGAAACTCGCCCTAAAACACACACAAGTCTGGTATTATCCTTCAAAAATAAAAATCTGATTAATAAGCAGACAAACTACAAGAGCAACAAATGTACCATATAGGAAATACGGCAGCTGTCAGTCACATGACCTGTCTATTATGTGTATGTGTGAGCTAATATATACTGCCAGGGGGAGGACTTCCTGTTGGCTGGGGATTTATCAGGCTGCCAATTTAGCTTACAAATACTGAGGTAAAAATACTGAGCAAATAACGTGTGAACGAGGTCTAATACAGGAGGAGATGACACACAGGTAAATACTATATACAGGGGAGATGACACACAGGTATATACTATATACAGGAGAGATGACACACATGTATATACTATATAGAGGAGGAGATGACACACACGTATATACTATATACAGGAGGAGATGACATACAGGTATATACTATATTCAGGAGGAGATGACACACAGGTATATACTATTTACAGGAGCAGATGACCTACAGGTATATACTATATACAGGAGGAGATGACATACAGGTATATGCTATATATAGAAGATGACATACAGATATATACTATATACAGGGGAGATGACACACAGGTATATACTATATACAGGAGGAGATGACATACAGGTATATACTATATATAGAAGGAGATGACATACAGGTATATACTATATATAGGAGGAGATGACATACAGGTATATACTATATACAGGGGAGATGACACAGCAGGTATATACTATATACAGGGGAGATGACATACAGGTATATACTATATACAGGAGATGACATACAGGTGTATACTATATATAAGGGAGATGACAAACATGTATATACTGAGGTGAAAATGAGAGGTGTGAGGTGAAAATGAAAAGGTGTGAGTGCAAAATGAGAGGAGTGAGGGAAAATAGTGGAGTGATCGGAAAATGACAGATGTGAGGTCGAAATGACAAGTGTTAGGGGGGAATGAGAGGAGTGAGGGAGAAAATGAGAGATGTGAGGGGGAAAATGAAAGATGTGATTGGGAAAATGAGGCGTGATGGGAAAATAAGAGAAGTGAGGTGCTATAACTAACCACAGATATTTACTATGCCCAGGCAACGCCGGGCTCTTCAGCTAGTTTAAAATATAATCATTATAATTTGTTATAACTAACCTCAGTTAGTTACTATGCCCGGGCAATGCTGGGCTCTTCAGCTAGTCCTTATATATAGACTGATTACTGACCCTTGGCCTTGACAGGTCTGGACCACTTTCAGGGATTTAGAGCAGCCTTTGGATGGAAACAAGTGACTTCACTAAGGTGTGATTATTTGTATGTATTAAGGTATCCATATTGACCTAATAGCCCATTTGAGGATACAGTGGTATCCAAGGAACACATTGAAAGAAAGAAGACTTAGTTGAGACTTAAATATACTACATACCTCACTATTGTTTGTTCAGGGCACTGTCCACATCTTTTAAACATAATTTTAGAAAATATATATTAATAAAAGTACTGTTTCATTAGACCAGCATAAGCGCCCAGGCCCAGATGCGTGTTGTAGTCTGACAAGGAGGAAAACATTTTGAAGATGGTGAAGGAGTTCCTATTCAAATGCACCAATGTCCTCCTTGATTCCTCTGTACAACTATTTGGTATCCAAGCTGGACAAGTGGCATGAACTGTCCCTCTACGCCTTGGAGGTGCTGGCCTGCCCTGCCACTAGTGTTTTGTCAGAGCAAGTTTTTAGTGCCGCCGGGGGCATAATAACTGATAATAACTGCGAAGCGCATCCTCCTGTCAACTGAGAATTCTGACAGGCTGACTCTTATCAAAATGATCAAGGCCTTGATTGACCCCGACTGCTCACCCCCACCGGATGACAGCAGCAGACCGTAAAGCCAATTCAAATGATCCTTTTTTTCAGGTGTATTTACAAGCATCTCTTCCCACCCAAAAAAGTAAACAGTTCATGGTTTCTTCTTTTCATTATTCTCCTTATCCTCCACCATATCAACAGGGTCATTAGGCCATCCTCACTCAAAATCTTTATAGGGTCAACAGGTGGCCCTCATGCAAAATCTTTAGAGGGTCATCAGACCGCAGTGTGACATGGACTGTCATGTGCCTTCCTTCCAGAAAGGCAACATTTAGAAAATGTGTGATGTAAAATGTGATTTTTCTGTATTTCTATGGAGTAATTTAATATGTGAAAAATGCATAGAACCTTATAATTATTAATTGATGCAGTTATTGAACTATAATGTAATGTAACTAATGTACAATGTTAGTAATATATAGAGTATCGGGAAAGTATAGGATTAGATTTAGGACATAAGATTTAGTATAGGGCTTAGAGGTTAGATTCAAAAAAGGAAATATGCAGTGGTGGGCAAATTAGTTGTAGGGAGCAGTGCACAGGTTAAGATATGGATAATATGTTTAAAAAAATCAGGAAGCACTTCCTGATTACCCGTATATACTCGAGAAGAAGCCGACTCGAGTATAAGCCGACCCCCTAATTTTGCCACAAAAAACTGGGAAAACTTAATGACTCGAGTATAAGCTTGGGTTTGGAAATGCAGCAGCTACCGGTAAATGTCAAATGTAAAAATAGATGCCAATAAGTAAAATTAATTGAGACATCAGTAGGTTAAGTGTTTTTGAATATCCATATTGAATCAGGAGCCCCATATAATGCTCCATAAAGTTTATGATGGCCCCATAAGATGCTCCATAGACACATTTGCCCAATATAATGCTGCACAAATGTTGATTATGGCCCCATAAGATGCTCCATAAAGATATTTGCCCCATATAGTGCTGTACAAACGTTATTGCCCCATAAGATGCCCCATACAGACTCTTGCCCCATATAGTGCTGCATAAACGTTATGGCCCCATAAGATGCTCCATACAGACACTTGCCCCATATAGTGCTGCACAAATATTATGGCCCCATAAAGACACTTGCCACATATAGTGCTGCACACACGTTATGGCCCCATACAGAGACTTGCCCCATATAATGCTGCACAAACTTTATTGCCCCATAAGATGCTCCATGCAGACACTTGCCCCATTTGCTGTTGCTGCGATAAAAAAAAATCACACACCTCTCCGTTGCTCAGGCCCCCGGCACTTTCAATATTCCCCTGACTTCGTTCCGGCGCCGCTCCGTCTTCAGCGTCTTCTGCACTGACGTTCAGGCAGAGGACGCGCACTAACCACGTCAACGCGCCCTCTGACCTGAGCGTCACAGCATAAGACGGTGAAGAAGGAGCGGCACCCGGAACAAGGAGAAGGTGAATATCACGCAGCACAGCGATCCGCTTCCCCGTTATACTCACCTGCTCCTGGTGCGGTCCCTGCTTCCCAGCGCCGCAGCTTCTCCCTGTACTGAGCTGTCACCGATAACCGCTCATTACAGTAATGAATATGCGGCTCCACCCCTATGGGAGGTGGAGCCGCATATTCATTACTGTAATGAGCTGTACCATGTGACCGCTCAGTACAGGAAGAAGCTGCCGGCGCCAGGGAAGCCAGGGACCTGCAGGGAACGCGCCAGGAGCAGGTGAGTATAATTAGACAGCCCCCGCTCCCGCTGGGTATGACTCGAGTATAAGCCGAGAGGGGGACTTTCAGCCCAAAAAAATGGGCTGAAAATCTCGGCTTATACTCGTGTATATACGGTAGATTAGATAGAGATAGTGTTAGTGAGAGATCAAGGCCAGAGGGCTGGAGGCACGAGTAGTATGTATTGTTCTGGCAGTATAAGAACCTCGGCAACTGTCTTTGAACATTCCTGCAATGTATGGGGTCTGTGACCTGAACTAGGCACTAGGAAGAGTTCTTTATTCAGTTCCAACAAGTGGAAGCTGGATGGGGTGGATCTTGAGAATACTACAAAGCCGAATGGAAGATCCCGGGGGCTAAAGAAGATAGAAAGCGAAGAGATAGTTCAGGCTGAACAAATGTGCAACACCCCAGGTAACCAGTTGTTACAGTGATGTTGCCTTCTTTTCGGGCAGGGCGATAACATGCTTGGAGGCAAAGAGGATTCTCTTCACCAGGTAAGCACACAAATGCAGCACATTCTGAATCCAGACCAGGAGGGGGAGCTCAGGACCTGGATTCAGGGGAGCTTCCCTCAGCTTTAAGTATCCTGGGGGGAGGAGTTAGCCAGCTGGAGGGAGAGAGCGGAGGAAGCCAGTTGGTCCAGGGAGACCAAGCAAGCCAGTCGTTCACAGACAGTGGACAAGGACAGTTGGTCCAGGAAGACCTAGGAGAAGGAAGTCTGGGAGAGCAGACAGTGGAGCCGGGCAGCCAGGACTGTGCTGCGGCTCCTGGGAAGAGGAGAACTTGAAAGGTTGTTGCATGCAGTGGAGCATTGAGTAAAGGAGTGCAGGAGTGGAACAGGGCTCAGAGGGGAACTGTGACCGGGCACCCTCAGAGCCAGAGTGCAGAAACCGAGTACCAGGAGCCCGAGGCTTTTGTGGGACTCTAAGACAGATGAGGGCACTAGACTAAATGTTAACCGCCCGCACCAAGCCTGACGTTCAGCAGTACTCTAAGAGCCTGGGTCATGGTAGAGACCCTATAAAAAGGCTCGAACTGCCTACTGTGCAGGCAACTGTCCCAGGACAGGGGAGAGAGGATACCTTGCTAGCAAGCTACAAGCAGCAGGGACCTCACCATCTTAGCGCAAGTAAGAAAGCCTTACGGACCTCATCTGGGAGAGGGGTCACCTTTGCCTCCAAGCCAGCTGGACCACGTCATCACCTGTGCCTGGTACCCTGGACTGTGGCCTGCTAACAACAATAAACCAGGTAAAGACTTTACAACTTGTGTCCTCCACTTATTCGTCGGCATACACCATCTTTGACACACACCTTGGGACCCCTGGGGACCCCGCTTCACCTGTGGGAAGTGTCACCATCTAGCCGCCATATCATCACCCCAGAGGACCCCTTTAAGCGGCGTCGATCCATACTGACTGAGAACCACAGGTGGCATCACGACAGACTTTATCACAATTCCTTTTAAAGACCATTCCCCTTTAAGTGAGCGCCCAGGGCCACAACCAGGTCGCAGCCACCGTGACATCCCCCTTAAGAGCGACCAGACCCGGTGCCGAGTACCCCACTGCCCAGGCGGGCGAATCAAATGAAGAATATGAAAACGTACGATGTTTTCTCATCGATTCAGCTTGCACTGTTAAATAAAGTTGAACTGGTTAATCAGAAGTAGGTGTCCCCTGATTTGTATGCAGCTGTTCCTAGATTCAGAAGCCTGGAGACAGCGGAGGCCTCTGGCCAAACTGTGAGTGTTCTGCCCTACACGCACACCACACATGAACTGGGACACAGTTTATTTTGGGCATGCCTCGGTGTGGAGAAGCAGCAGCTTGCCCACAGCTACTGCCCTGGGCACCTTACACAACCCTCACTGAAAATTTTTTATAGGGTCATCAGGCCTTCAGTCTTAATTTTTAAAGGATGTGTAAGAGGCCTACTTCTTCAATTCTCCTACATATATATACAGTACAGACCAAAAGTTTGGACACACCTTCTCATTTAAAGATTTTTCTGTATTTTCATGACTATGCAAATTGTACATTCACACTGAAGGCATCAAAACTATGAATTAACACGTGCAATTACTTAACAAAAAAGTGTGAAACAACTGAAATTATGTCTTATATTCTAGGTTCTTCAAAGTAGCCACCTTTTGCTTTGATGACTGCTTTGCACTCTTGGCATTCTCTTGATGAACTTCAAGAGGTAGTCACCGGGAATGGTCTTCCAACAATCTTGAAGGAGTTCCCAGAGATGCTTAGCACTTGTTGGTCCTTTTGCCTTCGCACTGGAGTCCAGCTCACCCCAAACCATCTCGATTGGGTTCAGGTCTGGTGACTGTGGAGGCCAGGTCATCTGGCGTAGCACCCCATCACTCTCCTTCTTTCTCAAATAGCCCTTACAGAGCCTGGAGGTGTGTTTGGGATCATTGTCCTGTTGAAAAATAAATGATGGTCCAACTAAACGCAATCCAGATGGAGTAGCATGCCGATGCAAGATGCTGTGGTAGCCATGCTGGTTCAGTATGCCTTCAATTTTGAATAAATCCCCAACAGTGTCACCAGCAAAGCACCCCCACACCATCACACCTCCTCCTCCATGCTTCACGGTGTGAACCAGGCATGTAGTGTTCATCCGTTCACCTTTTCTGCGTCGCACAAAGACACGGTGGTTGGAACCAAAGATCTCAAATTTGGACTCATTAGACCAAAGCACAGATTTCCAGTGTTCTAATGTCCATTCCTTGTGTTCTTTAGCCCAAACAAGTCTCTTCTGCTTGTTGCCTGTCCTTAGCAGAGGTTTCCTAGCAGCTATTTTTCCATGAAGGCCTGCTGCACAAAGTCTCCTCTTAACAGTTGTTGTAGAGATGTGCCTGCTGCTAGAACTCTGTGTGGCATTGACCTGGTCTCTAATCTGAGCTGCTGTTAACCTGCGATTTCTGAGGCTGGTCACTGAGATATACTTATCTTCAGCAGCAGAGGTGACTCTTGGTCTTCCTTTCCTGGGGCGGTCCTCATGTGAGCCAGTTTCTTTGTAGCGCTTGATGGTTTTTGCCACTGCACTTGGGGACACTTTCAAAGTTTTCCCAATTTTTCAGACTGACTGACCTTCATTTCTTAAAGTAATGATGGCCACTCGTTTTTCTTTACTTAACTGCTTTTTTCTTGCCATAATACAAATTCTAACAGTCTATTTAGTGGGAATATCAGCTGTGTATCCACCAGACATCTGCACAACACAACTGATGGTCCCAACCCCATTTATAAGGCAAGAAATCCCACTTATTAAACCTGGCAGGGCACACCTGTGAAGTGAAAACCATTCCCGGTGATTACTTCTTGAAGCGCATCAAGAGAATGCCAAGAGTGTGCAAAGCAGTAATCAAAGCAAAAGGTGGCTACTTTGAAGAACCTAGAATATAAGACATAAATTCAGTTGTTTCACACTTTTTTGTTAAGTATATAATTCCACATGTGTTAATTCATAGTTTTGATGCCTTCAGTGTGAATGTACAATTTTCATTGTCATGAAAATACAGAAAAATCTTTAAAGGGAACCGGTCACCCCCAAAAACGCGGGTGAGGTAAGCCCACTGGCATCAGGGGCTTATCTACAGCATTCTGGAATGCTGTAGATAAGTCTCCGATGTAACCTGAAAGATGAGAAAAATACGTTAGATTATACTCACCCAGGGGTGGTCCCACTGTTGGTCCGGGTCCGGCGCCTCCCATCTTCATCAGATGACGTCCTCTTCTGGTCTTCACGCTGCGGCTCCGGCGCAGGCGTACTTTGTCTGCCCTGTTGAGGGCAGAGCAAAGTACTGCAGTGCGCAGGCACCGGGAAAGGTCAGAGAGGCCCGGCGCCTGCGCACTGCAGTACTTTGCGCTGCCCTCAACAGAAGACCAGAAGAGGACGTCATCTGATGAAGATGGGAGGTGCCGGACCCGGACCAACAGTGGGAACGCCCCTTGGTGAGCATAATCTAACCTCTTTTTTTCATCTTTCAGGTTACATCGGGGGCTTATCTACAGCATTCCAGAATGCTGTAGATAAGCCCCTGATGCCAGTGGGTTTACCTCACCCGCGATTTTGGGGGTGACAGGTTCCCTTTAAATGAAAAGATGTGCCCCAAATTTTGGTCTGTACTGTATATATATATGTTTTTAATTCCTGGCACTTACTGCATAGGCTTTACTAGTCTAGGAGTCCAACTCCTTAAAAATTGGAAAAAAAAAATTTCTGAGGCTCTCCTCTTCCAGGGTGTATTGCAGTTTCTTCTTTTAATTTTTGGCAGCCATCACACTTAGTGCAAAGGCTTTATGAGTCTAGAGGTCTCGCTACCTAAAAATTTTAACGGAGTGTGTATGATTCCTTCCTTTATGTCTAATATAGGGTGTATAGGAGTCCCTCTACCTTCTATTTTTTGGCAGTTCTTGCATTGTCTGCATAGACTTTGTGAGTTTCAGAGTCCCTTCTTCGTAAATTAAACATTGTTCCCAGCAGCAACCTGGGCTTCAGAAATGCATCCAGGCATCTTCTCCATGCTTTTCACATTCCATTTGAGCGCTTTTTCCATCCAAGTCAGCAATTTTCTTGCCTCCCAGCCCTCCTGTTAGGATCTTCCGGAAAAATGCTTGAGTTTTCCATTGACGTCCATTATACTCCTTAGGCTTAGTTCACACTGCGTTAGTGCAGTCCGTTCAACAGATACGTTAAACGGACTGCGCTAACGCAAGTGCCCTTCGTTGGCACAGCGCTAGCGCAGATGGAGCATCTGCTAGCTCCATCTGCGCTAGCAGTGATGGACCCGGAAATGCTGCAGCCTGCGTCTCGGGTCCGTCACTCAATGATGGCACATCGCTAGCACACGCCCATTGTGGGCGTGCGCTAGCGATGCATCCGCCATAGGAAGTAATGGTGGCGTTAACGGACTATGTTACACCGCGTTATGCCGCGGTGTAATGTAGTCCATGTAGCTGATCACACTAACGCAGTGTGAACCAAGCCTTACTCGAGTTGAGACCGTCTGTGTGTCGATTTGACTACCGAGCACTCAAGCATTTTAGTGCTAACTCATTCCTAATATACAGCACTGGCAAAAATTAAGAGACCACCACATCAAAACCCTGTCATGGGCAGCCCAATCTCCAGACCTGAACCCAATTGAAAACCTCTGGAATGTAATCAAGAGGATAATGGATAGTCACAAGCCATCAAACAAAGAAGAACTGCTTACATTTTTGCGCCAAAAGCTGTGTGAAAGACTAGTGGAAAGCATGCCAAGACGCATGAGAGCTGTGTTTAAAAATCATGGTTATTCCACAAAGTATTGATTTCTGAACTCTTCTCGAGTAAAAAAAAACATAAGTATTGTTGTTTCTAAATGATTATGAACTTGTTTTCTTTGCATTATTTGAGATCTGAAAGCACTTTTTTTGTGACCATTTTGCTTTTTCATAAAAAAAAATACAAAATTTATTGCTTGAAAAATCAGAGACATGTTGTCAGAAGTTTATAGACTAAAAGAACAATTTACATTTTACTCAAAAATATACCTATAAAGAGAAAAACCAGAGAAACTGAACCTTTTGCAATGGTCTCTTAATTTTTGCCAGAGCTGTATATACATTATATTATGCACATGGCATTTTAACCCCTTACGTACTATCCCCTGACCCCTAACCCCTGACGTACTATCCCGTCAAGGTGGGGTGGACCTTAATTCCCACCGATGGGATAGTACGTCATAGCGTTCGGCCGCGCTCACGGGGGGTGCGCGGCCGATCGCGGCCGGGTGTCAGCTGCCTATCACAGCTGACATCCGGCACTATGTGCCAGGAGCGGTCACAGACCGCTCCCGGCACATTAACCCCCGGCACACCGCGATCAAAGATGATCGCGGTGTGCCGGCGGTGCAGGGAAGCATCGCGCAGGGAGGGGGCTCCCTGCGGGCTTCCCTGAGACTATCGGTACACGGTGATGTACTCACCGTGTACCGAGCGTCTTCTCCCTGCAGTCTCCGGATCCAAAATGGCCGCGGGGCTGCATCCGGGTCCTGCAGGGAGCACTTCCGGGTCAGGAGCAGGCTGCAGCTGCAGCTCTAATCCTGCCCGGCTGTTTGTCAGATCACCGATCTGACAGAGTGCTGTGCACACTGTCAGATCAGTGATCTGTGATGTCCCCCCTGGGACAAAGTGAAAGAGTAACAAAAAAAAATTCCACACGTGTAAAAAAAAAAAAAAAAAAAAATTCCTAAATAAAGAAGAAAAAAAAAATATTATTCCCATAAATACATTTCTTTATCTAAAAAAACCAAATAAAAACAATAAAAGTACACATATTTAGTATCGCCGTGTCCATAACGACCCAACCTATAAAACTGTCCCACTAGTTAACCCCTTTAGTGAAGACCGTAAGAAAAAAAAAAAACGAGCCAAAAAACAACGCTTTATTATCATACCACCGAACAAAAAGTGGAATAACACGCGATCAAAAAGACAGATATAAATAACCATGGTACCGCTGAAAGCGTCATCTTGTCCCGCAAAAAACGAGCCGCCAGGTAGCATAATAACCAAAAAACTAAAAAAGTTATAGTCCTCAGAATAAAGCAATGCCAAAATAATTATTTTTTCTATAAAATAGCTTTTATCGTATAAAAGCGCCAAAACATAAAAAAATGATATAAATGAGATATCGCTGTAATCGTACTGACCCGAAGAATAAAACTGCTTTATCAATTTTACCAAACGTAAAACGGTATAAATGCCTCCCCCAAAAGAAATTCATAAATAGCTGGTTTTTGGTCATTCTGCCTCACAAAAAATCAGAATAAAAAGTGATCAAAAACTGTCACGTGTCCGAAAATGTTATCAATAAAAACGTCAACTCGTCCCGCAAAAAACAAGACCTCACATGACTCTATGGACCAAAATATGGAAAAATTATAGGTCTCAAAATGTGGAGACGCAAAAACTTTTTTGCTATAAAAAGCGTCTTTTAGTGTGTGACGGCTGCCAATCATAAAAATCCAATATAAAAAACGCTATAAAAGTAAATCAAACCCCCCTTCATCACCCCCTTAGTTAGGCTAGGTTCACATTGCGTTAATGGGTTAACACTAACGGACAGGGTTGCATGGCGAAAATGTCGCAATTATCGCCGTGCAACGGGTCCGTTAGCGTACCCTTTGACAGCAATGTGATTTTCGGGTGTAGCGCATCGCTAGAGCGTGCCATTTTCGGCTCGTGCTAGCAAGGTGCCGTTCTTTTGTGGCGCGCCTCGGACGCTGCTTGCAGCGTCCGCGGCGCACCCGAGGTCCGATCGCCGATCTTCCAGAGCGGGGACGTTAATGCGACCACTAAACGAGACACCTAAAAAGACATTGCGTTAGCGCAATCCGCTAGCGCTAGCGCTAAACGGATTGCCCTAACGCAATGTGAACCTAGCCTTAGGGAAAAGTAATAAAATTAAAAAAATGTATTTATTTCCATTTTCCCATTAGGGTTAGGGCTAGGGTTAGGGCTAGGGTTAGGGTTTGGATTACATTTACGGTTGGGATTAGAATTAGGGGTGTGTCAGGGTTAGGTGTGTGGTTAGGGTTACCGTTGGGATTAGGGTTAGGGGTGCGTTTGGATTAGGGTTTCAGGTAGAATTGGGGAGTTTCCACTGTTCAGGCACATCAGGGGCTCTCCAAACGCGACATGGCGTCCGATCTCAATTCCAGCCAATTCTGCATTGAAAAAGTAAAACAGTGCTCCTTCACTTCCGAGCTCTCCCGTGCGCCCAAACAGGGGTTTACCCCAACATATGGGGCATCAGCGTACTCAAGACAAATTGGACAACAACTTTTAGGGTCCAAGTTCTCTTGTTATCCTTGGGAAAATAAAAATTTGGGGGGCTAAAAATCATTTTTGTTGGAAAAAAAAAGGATTTTATATTTTCACGGCTCTGCGTTGTAAACTGTAGTGAAACACTTGGGGGTTCAAAGTTTTCAAAACACATCTAGATAAGTTCCTTGGGAGGTCTAGTTTCCAATATGAGGTCATTTGTGGGGGGTTTGTACTGTTTGGGTACATCAGGGGCTCTGCAAATGCAACGTGATGCCTGCAGACCAATCCATTTAAGTCTGCATTCCAAATGGCGCTCCTTCCCTTCCGAGCTCTGCCATGCGCCCAAACAGTGGTTCCCCCCACATATTGGGTATCAGCGTACTCAGGACAAATTGGACAACAACTTTTGGGGTCCATTTTATTCTGTTACCCTTGTGAAAATACAAAACTGGGGGTTAAAAAATAATTTTTGCGAAAAAAAAAAAATTATTTTCACGGCTCTGCGTTATAAACTGTAGTGAAACACTTGGGGGTTCAAAGCTCTCAAAACACATCTAGATAAGTTCCTTAGGGGGTCTAGTTTCCAAAATGGTGTCACTTGTGGGGGTTTTAATGTTTAGGCACATCAGGGGCTCTCCAAACCAACATGGCGTCCCATCTTAATTCCAGTCAATTTTGCATTGAAAAGTCAAATTGCCCTCCTTCGCTTCCGAGCTCTGCTATGCGCCCAAAAAGTGGTTTAACCCCACATATGGGGTATCGTCGCACTCAGGACAAATTGCACAACAACTTTTGTGGTTTAATTTCTTCTCTTACTCTTGGGAAAATAAAAAATCGGGGGCGAAAAGATAATTTTTGTGGAAAAATATGATTTTTTTTATTTTTACGGCTCTGCATTATAAAGTTCTGTGAAGCACTTGTTGGGTCAAAGTGCTCACCATACATCTAGATAAGTTCCTTAAGGGGTCTACTTTCCAAAATGGTGTCACTTGTGAGGGGTTCCAATGTTTAGGCACATCAGGGGCTCTCCAAACGCAACATGGCGTCCCATCTCAATTCCAGTCAATATTGCATTGAAAAGTCAAATGGCGCTCCTTTCCTTCCGAGCTCTGTCATGCGCCCAAACAGTGGTTTACCCCCACATATGGGGTATCGTCGCACTCAGGACAAATTGCACAACAACTTTTGTGGTCTAATTTCTTCTCTTACCCTTGGGAAAATAAAAAATTGGGGGCGAAAAGATCATTTTTGTGAAAAAATATGATTTTTTATTTTTACGGCTCTGCATTATAAACTTCTGTGAAGCACTTGTTGGGTCAAAGTGCTCACCACACATCTAGATAAGTTCCTTAAGGGGTCTACTTTCCAAAATGGTGTCACTTGTGGGGGTTTCAATGTTAGGCACATCAGGGGCTCTCCAAACGCAACATGGCATCCCATCTCAATTCCAGTCAATTTTGCATTGAAAAGTAAAATGGCGCTCCTTCCCTTCCGAGCTCTGCCATACGCCAAAACAATGGTTTACACCCATATATGGGGTATCAGCGTACTCAGGACAAATTGGACAACAATTTTTGAGGTCCAATTTCTTCTCTTACTCTTGGGAAAATAAAAAATTGGGGGTGAAAAGATAATTTTTGTGAAAAAATATGATTTTTGATTTTTACGGCTCTGCATTATAAACTTCTGTGAAGCACTTGGTGGGTCAAAGTGGTCACCACACATCTAGATAAGTTCCCTGGGGTGTCTACTTTCCAAAATGGTGTCACTTGTGGGGGGTTTCAATGTTCAGGCACATGAGGAGCTCTCCAAATGCAACATGGCGTCCCATCTCAATTCCTGTCAATTTTGCATTGAAAAGTCAAATGGCGCTCCTTTCCTTCCGAGCTCTGCCATGCGCCCAAACAGTGGTTTACCCCCATATATGGGGTATCAGCGTACTCAGGACAGATTGTACAACAACGTTTGGCATCCATTTTATCCTGTTACCCTTGGTAAAATAAAACAAATTGGAGCTGAAATAAATTTTTATTTAAACATTCCAAAAATTTCTGTGAAACCCATGAAGGGTTAATAAACTTCTTGAATGTGGTTTTGAGCACCTTGAGGGGTGCAGTTTTTAGAATGGTGTCACACTTGGGTATTTTCTATCATATAGACCCCTCAAAATTACTTCAAATGAGATGTGGTCCCTAAAAAAAAAATGGTGTTGTAAAAATGGGAAATTGCTGGTCAACTTTTAACCCTTATAACTCCCTAACAAAAAAAAATTTTGGTTCCAAAATTGTGCTGATGTAAAGTAGAAATGTGGGAAAAGTTACTTATTAAGTATTTTGCGTGACATATCTCTGTGATTTAAGGGCATAAAAATTTAAATTGCGAAATTTTCAAAATTTTCGCCAAATTTCCGTTTTTTTTCACAAATAAACGCAAGTTATATCGAATAAATTTTACTACTACCATGAAGTACAATATGTCACGAGAAAACAATGTCAGAATCGCCAAGATCCGTTAAAGCATTCCAGAGTTATAACCTCATAAAGGGACAGTGGTCAGAATTGTAAAAATTGGCCCGGTCATTAACGTGCAAACCACCCTCGGGGCTTAAGGGGTTAAAGAGTAACTTTCGTTTTATTGTTTTTTTCTTCATATATCAATAGTACACATGAAAATTAGCAACGTTGTGATATATCTTATCAGAGAGATCTGCTTCTTTCTCCTCCTGGACTGAACTTTCATTTTCACAGGTTAAATCTGTCTTCAGTGTGCTCAGATTTTCCCATTACTGAGATAAGATATAGTAGTTGGTGCACATAAAGTTCTATGGAGAACAGTGATTGTGGTTTTAGAAGAACTTTCAGCAGAATCTCTGTCTCTGCTTCTACCTCCTCCTACTTCCTCCCCTTCCATAGAATTTTGAAAGCACCAACTGTCGTCTCCTATCTCAGTAATGTAACATTCTATGTTCAATTAATACAGATTTTACCAGTGAAATGAGAATTTTGAGAATGAAGCATCTGTCAAGGAGGTGAAAAAGTGGATTTCTCTCAGATACCGTACAAAATTACTTGTTTTCAGACGTGCTAATAATTTCTGAAGTAAAAATGAAAAACATTTACGATACTTTTTAACCTCTTAATGCAAACTGAGGTATGTGTTTGCCATGGGATGCAGTCTGTTACTGCATTCTGCTGTATATGTATGTGATTGGGTTAAAATGCCACCGCACAAAATCAAAGTATTATTCACTAATAACACAGAATCTATGTAAAAACAAATATATTTTAAAAAATCGCACCTAGAACAATTCGAGCTATACATTTTTTCACATTATTTATCCCGTATAGTGAACACCATAACAGAAAAACCTTGTAAATATGTAGCTTTTTCATAATACTGACACAAAAAAATATAATAAAAACAGATAAAAAAAGTCATATGCTAAAAAAATGACACAACAGAACACATCAAGAGTCACAAAAACAGCTCTCAGAATATTGAAAAAAAAACTTTTTAAAGTATAAAATTAACAAAACGAGAAAACCTATATCTGGTATCTCAACATAGCCCGAGATAGAGTGACACCCAAGACTAAAATAGCAGAATAGAAAATAGTGATGAGCGAACGTGCTCGGATAATGTGTTATCCGAGCATGCTTGGGTGCTATCCGAGCATCTTGTGCACACTCGAGTAATATGTTTGGGTCCCCAAGGATACATGTCTCACAGCTGCTAGACAGGCGCAATTAATGCATGGATTGTCTGTTCGTTAGACAATCCCCGCATGTGCTGTGGCTATCGAACAGCCGGAAGACATGCAGCCGCGAGGACTTGAACATATTATCCGAGTACGCCCAAGATACTCAGATAGCACCCGAACATGCTCGGATAACACCTTATCTGAGCAGATTCTCTCATCCATAATAAAAGATGATATAATAAGAAGGTGCCTCATTGGATACGCAAAGATAAGCTTGCTAGTGACATAATGATGAGATCAGACACAAAGCAAGACCAAATTGCTTTACCTGGGAGAAGCAGGGTTAACCATGTAAGGGATATAGTCTTTAAAGTGCACAGGGAGAGACCTGTCAATCACATGCAGTAGTTCTGGGAAGAGCCAGCCAGGGGCAGTGCTGGGCTAGTCTCATCTCCTGCTATAGTCCCTGGCTGGATCCTCTAATTATATTTTCTCTTCTGACATGCCAGGGCCTTTCAGAGAAAAACCTGGCAGAAATTGTGCTTCCTGGCTCTGATTAATGCTGCCTGAATTTTGAGCAGAATGAATCAGAAGACATGTTTCCTTTAAGAAGACATTTGACTGCAACAATGGGGTTCCTAGACCTAGACCCCTACATTAAAATTTCGGGCTTGTCAAGTATAACAAATAATAAATCTTAAATAAATTATTTTTATACCTTTAGGACAGGTAGAGAGGGGTAGCATGAGAATTAGGTTGAAAATTGTAGCATGAAAGTAGGTTCAATGGGATACTCAAATTTTTATGCTTGCCTCAACAGTTTTGAAAAGCGTCTATCACAGAGTAGGCATGGCAAGGAGAAGTTATAAAATTTGGCAAATATGCTAATATACCCAGCAAGTTGCCCCTATTATAGTTCACATTCTATTTTGTTCAAATGATCAGTATCTTATGAGAGTTTTGATAAGGCTCCCCATTCTAATAAAACAATGTGACCAGTTACCGTAGATAGTGAGAGAAATGGAATGGAAGAAAAGGGAAGATGATGGCAGATAGGTTGTCACACTGATATGATGAGCGTGCATGAGATAAGCACATCTGACTGTCACTTGTAAATGTAACCGTACCGTATGCATGTTAGCAGGGCGTATTTTAAGGCTGGCAGTGAACCACTAGCATCTGTGGTATGGATAACTCTATAGGAAACAGGAAACAATTTCTTATACATTGGAAACATCTTCAAAGACCACTTGACGGAGGTTAATAAATATTGTGTGATATGGCCTCAAAGTATAATTGAAAACTTCTGTACTTTTCTTTTTTAATATAGAGAGCGATACTGGACATTTTATGTATGCCACTGTGTGCTTTATAGTTGTCACTGAAGAAATAGATCATCTAACCCCTGGTCAGTTTGGTGCTGGCTAGACTGGGATGTAGAGTCTAAGAAATCTTCTTGTTCTTCTTAACTTCTGTGAGGTGGTGCTAACTTTCCTGGTTGGATTCCTACTAGAGAGACACCCAGAATAACGAAGATTGGCCATGGTGTAACAAAGTCGATTGCATCGCCAAAAGTTGTGAACAGGATGAAACATGCCAGATGAGATGGAACCATATTCAGAAGGCAAGCCATGAATTATTGACAGGAGTGGGACTGCAGGAACTGGGTGACAAATCTAAAGGACGAGAGAAGAGCATGATCCTCAAAGAACAGTAATTTGTGAAGCAATGGGGTTATAGCACTTAACTAAAATCTAGCGCAGGCAACAGCATCCATACTGCAGGGGGTGTTGGTCCACATTGGATCTTCCTGCTACCTTAATATGCAATCAAGTGATCCATTACTGCTTCCAGTGTAAATAGGCACCAGGTCACCAGTTATATTGGCAACTGTCACAGTTTGAGGTTAGAAGCAGAGATCTGTGGCTACGGAGACAAAGCTTGGACACGAGAATGTGAGGCTGGACCTGCTGTCACTCATGGGGACTTCCTCTAAGGACATGGCAAGGTGAGTTACAATGTGAAGGAGATATTTCTCCACATGTCATTTTTATTTCAATAAATGTAGTAATTTCATTGTGAACGCCAAGGACTGTATGTATCTCAAAGATGTATCAAAGGTTTAAATGGATCAAAAAGGCCCAGAGTATTCATTACATGCCTAAAGTATGTTTTTTTAAAAACATCAAATCCCATTGAAAACCTGTAGTCATGAATTAGTTGGTAATTGTTTTTTTGTACTTTTAATAGAAAGGTCATTATCCTTCTTATTTACGGTATTTAATGAGATAGTAAACTTTATTTATAGATTGTAAGCTTGTGAGCAGGACCCTCACTCCTCCTGTAATTGTTGGACTATGTGCCTACTTGGTAATGTCTTTATTGTCTGGACATCTCCATGCTTAATTGTAAAGGGCTACAGAATAATCATTTTTAAACTACAATTATAAATTGAATACATTTTTGTAATAGGGTTGACTACCCTATTTTGCTGCCTTCGTGGAGAAAATAGGTGGTAAAGTGTTCTATGACAATTGTACACTATATCTGAAGTATAGATCTCCCAATTAAGGGTGCGAGAGGAACTGAGTATTCAAAATGCATCCAACTCCCATTTCTAGTGTAACAAATGAAAAACTGTGTTACTATTTAACATTTGCTGAGGGAATGTGCCCCATTCAGCTACAACGATAGTCAGGTGTTTGTTGACATTCACATCACAGTTTTGCGCAGTCCTATGAAGTTCTTCCACACAGAAATTAGAAAAAAGTGTTCCTCATGGATTCAGTTTGTTTACAGGGCATTGTTAGGCTGACCATACAAATTAGAAGACTGTCAGCTAAATGGTGATTCGGTTGACTGTTCATGCGACAGCCATCTCAGCTAGCTCCCCCACATACAGCCGAGCGCTCCTGTGTTCTTCATTGCATTGGCCGGCGGATTATCAGAGAGAACAATGCAGTTGGCAGTAGGAAATCAGACATGCATGATCAACATTTCTCCCAACAATCAGTCGGCCGATGGTCTCCAATGTATGGTGGCACCGGTCAACAGATGGTCAGGAGAGATGTCAATCGCACATGTCCGATTTTGGACTGCCGTTCTCATTGTTCTCCTTCAATATCAGTGGGTTCAGCCATCTAGAAAGACATAGAAGAATGACTACAAAGTTTCAAGCATACCGTGACTAAGAATTTCATTGTATTCTGTATCATTAGGTTGTTAATTCACTGGAAAATGAGGAGCCCTACCTTTGCAATGGAAAAACCCCGTTCCATCATTCTTCTTGCATGATGTGTACAATATACAGGTTAAATTAATACATTACTCAAAGGTCATCTGCTCACTAGTCTGATGGCTGTGCTCTTCACAACAGTCCAACCTTCTTGGCATAACACCTGATTGTCTTTAGCTAGTGTGTGGTTGATAGGCCATTTCTCCCAAAATATGGAGCATTTTATCAGGAGCAATTTTCTATTCTTTGATTAGTTCCACATTAGTTCATGTTTTATCTAGTATGTTCTTGTATTAGTTCTGAGACTAATACAACCCCACAACGTCCCACACTCAATACAGTTTACATTATTGGTGGCAGCACATTTTTTTATACAAAGGGATGTGCTGCTGAAAAACAATAATTTTTATGTATGCTTGAAAGAAGCAATGAACAACAAACAAATATTTTATAATTTGCCCATGGAACGCTAGACCTGTTTACTAGAGATGATCGAATCTTTTGAAATTTGAATTCGACATCTTTTTTCCCAATCCTCAGTGGTTGATTTTAATATCTTTCTATCTACTAGCTAACACGGTACAAAGATATATATTTCCTGTACCAATTTTTCCCCAGATATTTGATTCACAATGAATCAATACACCATACTGTATCCAAACCCTTTCAAGCTCTTCAGCCCAAACTCAGAATTAGCAATGTAAAAGTGACATCACCATAGAGATCAGATGGTAGCCTGGTAGTAACTTGCAGCCCATTTAATAACACAGTGCACTAACAGACTTTTCATGGTTTTTAAATTAAAAAAATAGTTCACAAATTATTATTTTTAATCATTTGTGATCAAGCGAGCCGTTCTGTGTTGAATGCTGACTCAAACTTACTGTGTTGCTTTCAGAGGTAACATCATCCTTTTCAGAGATGAATGATGTGCATTATATACTATATAATTGTCTAAGGGTCACTTCCGTCTTTCTGTCTGTCTGTAATGGAAATCCCAAGTCGCTGATTGGTCGCGGCAAAACAGCCACGACCAATCAGCGACGGCCACAGTCTGGCGGCAAAATGGCCGCTCCTTACTCCTCGCAGTCAGTGCCCGCTCCATACTCCCCTCCAGTCAGCGCTCACACAGGGTTAATGGCAGCGTTAGCGGACCGCGTTATGCCGCGGTGTAACGCACTCTGTTAACGCTGCTATTAACCCTGTGTGACCAACTTTTTACTATTGATGCTGACTATGCAGTAAAAAGATCTAATGTTAAAAATAATAAAAAAATAAAAAATAGTTATATACTCACCGTCTGTCGGCCCCTCGGATCCAGAACAGGCCTTTCCCGCTCCTCGCGATGCTTCGGTGACCAGTCCATGCATTGCGGTCTCGCGAGATGATGACGTAGCGGTCTCGCGAGACCGCTACGTCATCATCTCGCGAGACCGCAATGCACTCTTGAGACTGGAGCGCGCGAGGAGCATCGGTAAACGCTTTGCCTGGATATATAACTATTTTTTTTATTTTAAATCTTTTTTAACAGGGACATGATGCCCACATTGCTATATACTACGTGGGCTGTGCAACATACTACGTGGGCTGTGCAATATACTACATGGGCTGTGCTATATACTACGTGGGCTGTGCAATACACTGCATGGGCTGTGATATATACTATGTGGGCTGTGCTATATACTACGTGGGCTGTACAATATACTGCATTAGCTGTGCTATATACTATGTGAGCTGTGCAATATACTACGTGGGCTGTGCAATATACTGCATGGGCTGTGCAATATACTGCGTGAGCTGTGCAATATTCTACGTGGGCTGTGCAATATACTACGTGGGCTGTGCAATATACTAAGTGGGCTGTGCAATATACTACGTGGGCTGTGCAATGTACTACGTGGGCTGTGCAATGTACTACGTAGGCTGTGCAATATACTACGTGGGCTGTGCAATATACTACGCGGGTTGTGCAATATACTACGTGGGCTGTGCAATATACTACGTGGGCTGTGCAATGTACTACGTGGGCTGTGCAAAGTACTATGTGGGCTGTGCAATGTACTACGTGGTCTGTGCAATGTACTACATGGGCTGTGCAATATTATTATTTTTATTATTATTATACATTTTTATAGCGCCATTTATTCCATGGCGCTTTACATGTGAATACGAGGCAAATATAGACAAATACATTAAACATGAGCAGATAAATGGCACATGGGTACATAAGGAGGGAGGACCCTGCCCGCGAGGGCTCACAGTCTGCAATATACTGCGTGGGCTGTGTTATATACTTCGTGGGCTGTGCAATATACTATGTGGGCTGTGCAATATACTACGTGGGCTGTGCAATATACTACATGGGCTGTGTAATATACTACGTGGGCTGTGCAATATACTATGTGGGCTGTGCAATATACTACGTGGGCTGTCCTATATACTACGTGGGCTGTGTTATACACTACATGGGCTGTGTTATACACTACGTGGCCTGTGTTATACACTATGTGGCCTGTGTTATACACTATGTGGCCTGTGTTACATACTGCATGCGTGGGCTGTTATACAGGTCCTTCTCAAAAAATTAGCATATAGTGTTAAATTTCATTATTTACCATAATGTAATGATTACAATTAAACTTTCATATATTATAGATTCATTATCCACCAACTGAAATTTGTCAGGTCTTTTATTGTTTTAATACTGATGATTTTGGCATACAACTCCTTATAACCCAAAAAACCTGTCTCAATAAATTAGCATATCAAGAAAAGGTTCTCTAAACGACCTATTACCCTAATCTTCTGAATCAGCTAATTAACTCTAAACACATGCAAAAGATACCTGAGGCTTATATAAACTACCTGCCGGGTTCATTACTCAAAACCCCCATCATGGGTAAGACTAGCGACCTGACAGATGTCAAGAAGGCCATCATTGACACCCTCAAGCAAGAGGGTAAGACCCAGAAAGAAATTTCTCAACAAATAGGCTGTTCCCAGAGTGCTGTATCAAGGCACCTCAATGGTAAGTCTGTTGGAAGGAAACAATGTGGCAGAAAACGCTGTACAACGAGAAGAGGAGACCGGACCCTGAGGAAGATTGTGGAGAAGGACCGATTCCAGACCTTGGGGAACCTGAGGAAGCAGTGGACTGAGTCTGGTGTGGAAACATCCAGAGCCACCGTGCACAGGCGTGTGCAGGAAATGGGCTACAGGTGCCGCATTCCCCAGGTAAAGCCACTTTTGAACCATAAACAGCGGCAGAGGCGCCTGACCTGGGCTACAGAGAAGCAGCACTGGACTGTTGCTAAGTGGTCCCAAGTACTTTTTTCTGATGAAAGCAAATTTTGCATGTCATTCGGAAATCTAGGTGCCAGAGTCTGGAGGAAGACTGGGGAGAAGGAAATGCCAAAATGCCTGAAGTCCAGTGTCAAGTACCCACAGTCAGTGATGGTGTGGGTTGCCATGTCAGCTGCTGGTGTTGGTCCACTGTGTTTCATCAAGGGCAGGGTCAATGCTTTATGGTGATGAAGATTTCATTTTTTCAGCACGACCTGGCACCTGCTCACAGTGCCAAAACCACTGGTAAATGGTTTACTGACCATGGTATTACTGTGCTCAATTGGCCTGCCAACTCTCCTGACCTGAACCCCATAGAGAATCTGTGGGATATTGTGAAGAGAAAGTTGAGAGACGCAAGACCCAACACTCTGGTTGAGCTTAAGGCCGCTATTGAAGCATCCTGGGCCTCCATAACATCTCAGCAGTGTCACAGGCTGATTGCCTCCATGCCACGCCGCATTGAAGCAGTCATTTCTGCCAAAGGATTCCTGACCAATTATTGAGTGCATAACTGAACATTATTATTTGATGTTTTTTTTGTTTGTTATTAAAAAACACTTTTATTTGATTGGATGGGTGAAATATGCTAATTTATTGAGACAGGTTTTTTGGGTTATCAGGAGTTGTATGCCAAAATCATCAGTATTAAAACAATAAAAGACCTGACAAATTTCAGTTGGTGGATAATGAATCTATAATATATGAAAGTTTAATTGTAATCATTACATTATGGTAAATAATGAAATTTAACACTATATGCTAATTTTTTGAGAAGGACCTGTATACTATGTGAGCTGTATTATATGCTACGTGGGCTGTTATACACTACGTGGCTGTGTTATATGCTATGTGGGCTGTTATACACTCCATGGGCTGTGCTATATACTACGTGGCTGTGCTATATACTCCATGGGCTGTGTTATATTATTATTATTATTATTTATTATTATAGCGCCATTTATTCCATTTATTATATACTCCGTGGGCTGTGCTATATACTCCGTGGGCTGTGATATATACTATGTGGCTGTGCAATATACTAAGTGGCTGTGCAATATACTACATGGGCTGTTATATACTACATGGCTGTGCTATATACTACGTGGCCGGCCGCGAACAATCAGCGACAGGCGCAGTCCGGACGAATCCTGTGTACTCAATGGTGTTATTCTAAAATCTTCATAAATAAACTTCATACATATTCTAGAATACCCGATGCGTTAGAATCGGGCTACCATCTAGTATTAAATAAGACCTTTGCTCCAAGTCAGCATGGACTGCCAGTCAATAGTGAGAGAGGCACGGCATGCAAAACCAAGCAGCCTAATTAACATATTTGATCAATCTTCAGCTTCTACAGAATGGAGGCACTGTAGCTGGACAGAAATTTGATGAACGGATTTTTACTGCTTGATCTATTGTACTGTTTTTCAATGGAGGCAATGAACAAGTGTCAAACCTACTGTTTAGTAGGGATGCTCACATATTTCTGCCAGAATTAGACACCAGTAAAGCAACTAGGATTGAAAATCTTAAAAGATGAAACATATGTATGTATTTGGCTAACGTTAAAATACTTTAAAACGTCTGAAGATTTTCTTCATCACCATTCTTTTCTGCTATTTTATGTGTGCAATAAAATGTGTAAAAATAGATAAATAACTCCAGTATTTCCATTAAGCGACATATGGCTGAAATCACAAATATAATAGCCTATTTATCAGTGTGTTCCAGATGCACAACTGGTTTACAGAGAATGCAGGAAGCTGAAAGCAACAAGATTTATTGCCTTGAATAAGCCACTGTGTTCTTTTAAACCAGTTTTGCAAGCCTGTGACCTTAATGAAATCAGCCAGAACATCTTGTTTATTCTGGAACTCTGCAAAGCTTCCATTTGGCGATGTGGCGGATAAAACAATGTAAGAAGCAAATGGTACCAGAATGATGCAAACATTATTTATAATACATTAAAAGAGAGGATTTCCACCTAAAATGAAAGTATAACCAGTATATAGAAATCCTTTAGCTTTCCTTTCTGTTAAAGGTCTTGTACCATTAGTACAAACCCTTTATGTTCCCCTTTATGTACCGTTTTTGCTGGCGGGTCATGTTGCAGCGCAGCTTGTCTGACTTGTAATTCATCTAAACCGCTGCACGGCCAGCTCTACCCTACCTACTGTATCCTCACCCATCCCTTGTAGATTGTGAGCCTTCACGGGCAGGGTCCTCTCTCCTCCTGTACCAGTTGTGACTTGTATTGTTCAAGATTATTGTACTTGTTTTATTATGTATACCCCTCCTAACATGTAAAGCGCCATGGAATAAATTGCGCTATAATAAATAATAATAATAATAATAATAATCTACTTTCTGCAATAGTTATAGCACGTTTTATCTACGTTGGAGGACAGACAATATGGCAACCATTCTAACTCGAGCAGTGGTTGTTACCAATTGTCCCATGCTCCTCAATAAGTATTCTGGTTAATCACCCCCACACACGCAACCCCTGCTTTAGTTGTAAGGTAGTCATTTGCGATTCTTATCCTGACTTTTTACCAGCTTGGTAAAAAAATGGTATTCAAATTTCAAACAGGTGTTGGCACAAAAAGCCATCTCATAAAACTAGCATGGAAGTTGGGGTCCTGCTGAAAGTCCCATTGCTGCCATCTTAGTACACCAGTGAAGCGCAGCCACAGGCTGATCTTCATAAAAGATGTTTTCACTATATACTGCAATACACATGTATTGAAGTATATAGTATAAGCAATCAGTTCATCACAATTTTAAGACCCTTCAGGGGACAACTGTTGAAACTATTGGATTATTGTATTCATAACTCATGCCAGCAAAATACTACTGAAGATCCTACAAGGATGGTTAAAGCCTTTTTTTGACAAAAAGAGACCAAAGGAACAAGCAATATTCAGAAAAGGCAGAGGAGCAAGAGACATGATTGCCAATGCTATGTGGATAATGGAAAAGGCCAAAGAATACAACAAGATCTGTTTTTGCTTCTACTACCGCAAACCTTCAACTGTGTAAATCACCAGAAACTTTGGAATACAATGAAGGATATGGATGTGCCAAACTATCTGATCAGCCCTAGTAAGAACCTTTATATCAAACAAGTAGCAACTGTCCGAACGGAAAATGTCAGCATGGTATGGTTCAAAGTAGAGCAAGGCGTCAGACAAGGCTGTATCATGTCACAATTTCTCTTCAATTTATATGCAGAAGCTATTTTCAGAAAGGCTGGTCTTACCGAAAAAGAAGAAGGATTCAAAATTGCTGGACGAATCATCAACAATCTTAAATACGCAGACGATACAACAATGATAGCAACAAGGCTAGATGGAATGAAGGACTTATTACATAGTGTCAAGATGGAAAGCTCAAACATGGGACTTCTACTCAACACAAAGAAGACAAAGATATTGACTACTGCCAGGTATGACTTGGACACATTTGAGATGGACAGTAACGGACTAGAAGTTGTAAAGAACTTCAACCTGCTCGGATTGATGAGGCATCAACATCAGAACTCAATAGCTATGGGCAAATCAACAATGAAGTCACTAGACAAGGTCTTCTAATTGAGGAACATTTCACTGGCAACCAAGATACATCTCAAGATTGGGCTTTTCTGTTCTAACATACGGATGTGAAACCTGGACAATTAAAAAACAAGTCAGAATAAAAAGAATCAACGCCTTTGAAAAATGTGGTGCTGTAGAAGGATGTTTTGTTAATAAGCAAATTCTTCCTTGACTTCCTTAAATATTTCAACATATGCTATTCAAAAGACTACACTGAACTATTGCTTGTATAAACTTTGTGGATTCCAGCCACCTTAGAGCATGCTTGCTAAAACATGGAAAGTATAATTCATGTACTGAAATTTCATACTTAAAGAGATATTTTTTATAAAGGCATCAGACTTAAATCTGTGATTTAAGCCAGATGCAATACATTATAAATTATATTTTAATAACCAGGTGCTTACAACTATTTTCTTGTACGGTAAATGATTAAAGCTGTAATTATAAAATCAGTAATGATCAAAACAAATTTAAAGCATGAGTCCATCTGTCGTAACTGATGTTGTAAATATATATTCCAGTTATTAAAATGTCTGTTGGGCACCAAAAGCAATAATGTCAATAGGTTTAGGTCCCTTTTATGTTATACTCAGATCTGGTTTAGGGTTTCATGTCTTTGGTTTAGACTGTTTTAATATGTATAAATTAAACAGCTTTTTTTTTAATTCTCAAAATTATTTGCGTCATTATTATTTTGTGAGATGAAATTTATAAATACACCATCACAAGGTCTACTTAATTCACACGATTTGTACTGTATAATGTGATGAGAGTTCCTTTTTAAGCACTCTGACTATCAGACATAGTGCCAAACAAACTTTATATTTGCCACCAATGAGAATATACAGGAGGGGTACTTGTGCAGAAAACTGGCAATCAGTGGTGTGGGTGGGCGTATACAGAGTTCAGCATTCAGAAAAGTGGTAGATCTGCATCAGACAAAATAGTAATTTTATAAAAAAAAAACACAACATGCAGCCTAGTAAGTGATACATCACTGAAATAAAGGTCTCTTTCTTACATCATGCTGTTCTCAGATATTGTAGCAAAAACCTGGTAACAGTTTCCCTTTCAATGGATTCAAAACGGAATTTTCATTATTAATGAATTGAGTTTCTGTATTTAAAAGGGTATTCTCATCTTGTGTATTCAGCAGCACACGGCTCTGCAGTCTTCATATTTCTTGGTTACTTTTTTCACAAAAAAATGTTATGAAAAGTTTTAAGAAAAGTTGTGTACTTTAGGGATGTGACTTAACAAAGAGTGCAATTTCAAAGTTAGATACAGAATCAATCATTTTTGTCTGACCATTTACACAATACAGGAGAAAAATTAGCAATAGTCATTCCAGACGTCTTATATTTTAAATGTAGAACCCAGACATAGTTATTGAAACTAATAAAGGATAACTATAATCGGGGCTAGCTGGTTTTAATCAAGGTACTGTATCTAGCATTTGGCAAATACCCTAATAGAAAATAAATAGGCCTCCATTATAAATAAAGGGATACATCACATGGTTTTTGCATCCGTCAGGCAACAAATACAGCTTGCACAAAACTGATGGTGGGTCTGGTGATGTATTCCGCTTCTGGTGACATATTCATATAGTGATGGTTGTTCTTGTGCTGTTTTCTTTAAGTGATGATTCTAGTGATATATTCATTTCCAGAACCATCATCAGTACCTGAATATGAAGCCAGAAGCATCATCAGTACCTAATTAGAGCACCAGAGCCATCAATAGTATATGAATATGGCACCATAAATATCATCAGTAAATAAATACATCACCAGGATCATGATCAGTGTATGAATGTCACCAGAACTACCATCAGTACATGAATATGTCGTCGGAACCTCCATCAGTAAATTAATACATTACCAGAACCTCTATCATTACATGAATACGTCATCAGAACTACCATAAGTACATGAATTCATGACCAGAACCAAGAGGACTTGAATACAAGAACCAAGCTTCATACAACAATCTATTATAATATCAAATCAGTCCTGTAAACAATTGTAGCGCATAAACCTACAACTCCTAGTATGTCCTTAACAATAGTAAGGAGATACTGGGAGTTGTTATTAACAGCCATCATCAAACTGTGAACCATATAGTAACCACTGTACTGATAAGAATTAGTCAGTATCGCAAATGAACAATTACACCCAGTACCTTATAGATTAAATTTTTTCTGGAATCGTCTTTCACATCCACAGCCCTTCTCTGCAGACCTCCCTCTTTTCCAGTCTTATGCAGCACATTACAACACAGTGCCCTTAAAAATAAGAGTGTTATTAAAATGCCCTCTGCAAAAAAAAAGTGTCCATATTATGACCCTAAATATGCCTCCTATGCTATATGACTGCCACACTGTCTACCATTATCAGCTATAATAACCGCCAAACCATCTGCTGTAACCACTCCTTACACTGTCCCCCGACACTGTATGATGGTCACCACAGCCTGCCATACAGAATGATATCCACAACAACCCCCCAATATATTGAATTGTCACCACCATAGCCCCCCAGATATAATATGATGTCCACCACAGACCACCATAAATAGTATGATTCAAAACACCCCCTTGTATACTTTGATACCCACAACATCCCATGCAGTATTATGGGCCACAAAGAACACCCCAAACAATATGATATTCACCACAGCCCCCTATCCAGTATGGTCACCACAGCCCCCAGTATAATGGCTTCAACTTCCCCATATACAGTATGGTCATCATAGCTCCTCATATACTTTGCTGTCCCCCTTCACAGCCCCTCATTTTATGGCCCAAGCGGCCATCCCCTCATTTTATGACACCCGCACAGCCCCTCATTTCATGTCACCCCCGTACTACCTCTCATTTCATGGCCCCCCTGCACTGCCTCTCATTTTATGCCCTCCTGCACAGCCTCTCATTTTATTCCTACCCTCTGCACAGTCCCTCAGTTTATTCCAAACATCAGGACAGCCCCTCAGTTTATTTCCCCATCTGTACAGCACCTCATTTTTCCCCCCCATCTGCACAGCACGTCAGCTTATTCCCCTCATCTGGAAAGCCCCAGTTTATTCCCCCATCTGCACAGCTCCTCATTTTATTTCCCCATCTGCACAGCCCCTAAGCGTATTTTCCCTCATCTACACAGCTCCGCAGCTTATTCTCCCCATCTGCACAGCCCATCAGTTTATTCTCCCCATCTGCACAGCCCCTCTGTTTATTCACCCACATCTGCACAGCCCCTCATTTTATCCCCCTTGCCCAGCCCCTTAGCTCATTCCACCATTTGCACAGACCCTCATTTTATTCCCCCTGCACAGACCCTCAGCTTATTCCCCCATCTGCACAGCCCATCAGTTTAATACACCCATCTACTCAGACCCTCATTTTATCCCCCCTGCACAGCCCGAGTTTATTCTTCCCATCTGCACAGCCCCTCACCTCGTTTCATTCCCCTTCATTAGCACAACGTCTCACCTCATTTTATTCCTCCCATCAGTACAGCCCCCTACTCTCATTTTATGCCCCCACCCCACACAGTGATATAAGAGTACAAAAAAACTGATACTCACCTAATCCCAGCTCTCGGTCCACCGTCTCCTTTGTGCTGTGCAGCAGTGAAAGCTGGATGGCGTGATGACGTCACTGCAACACACACTCAAACGTACCCTTCATGTGCCTTCTCCAACAAAGCATAGGCCAGACATGGCTTGCGTCTTTCTGGAGATCCCGGTGGAGCAGGAGAAAAGACAGGTCCTCTGCTCCTGTGCTAGCGGCGTAGCTCACAGAAATTGTATTCACGTTTGATAGACACAAATGCAATTGAGAGCAGGGAGGGAGCGACGGCCTGGGTGCAAGACAGAAAGAGGGATGAGTGGTATCAGTGACTAACATTCCTCACCTCCGTGCCTGTGCCCCCTCAGGTAGATAATGGGGTATTTCAACAATCTCTTGCACAGAAAAGTGAGAGCCATGGTTAAGAGACCCACTCTGAAAGTAGCCGATACTGGGAGCTGGTGACTTTGCAGAACTGACAATAGCAGCTTATAAGGAGTGAAAGTTGAGCAGATAACTGTGGTATAAAAATCAATGGGCTGGATAGAGGTGTTAGAACTTAATTCCTATCCTGGAATGTAACTACAACTCATACTCAGCCAAGTTAAGGTATTCGATCGCCTTGTAAACAAGTTGTACGCTATATAAGATACAATCTCTTTTATAAGGGGAACCACAGCAGATAGAAAAAGCAATTCAATTGTAAACTTGCTTATTTTCATGCTGCTTAACTAACTAAAGTAATTTAGTAACATAATAACATCCCTTTAAAGCAAGGAGTGGTAATACTTTTTTGAGGTCCTGAGAAAGCATGAAAGCAACTGCCATAACTACATTAACCAATGACCTATTAACCGCCAAAGCCAAGCGACACTACTCTGTCCTCCTCCTCCTGGACCTGTCCTCTGCCATTGACACAGTGGACCATTCCCTATTACTACAGACCCTCTCATCTCTTGGCTACACTGACTTGGCCCTATCTTGGATCTCATTATACCTAACAGACCGGACATTCAGCGTCTCCCACTCGCACACCACCTCCTCACCTCGCCCCCTATCTGTCGGAGTCCTGCAAGGTTCAGTCCTAGGACCCCTGCTCTTCTCCATTTACACCTTCAGCCAGGGACAGCTCACAGAATCTCACAGCTTTCAGTATCACCTCTATGCTGATGACATACAGATCTACATCTCTGGACCAGATATCACCTCCCTACTAACCAGAATTCCTCAATATCTGTCCGCTATTTCATCCTTCTTCTCCGCTAGATTTCTAAAACTTAATATGGACAAAACAGAATTCATCATCTTTCTCCCATCTCACTCGACCCCCAACTGAACTATCCATTAAAGTAAATGGCTGCCCACTCTCCCCAGTCCCACAAGCTCCCTGCCTCGGAGTAAACCATGACACTGATCTCTCCTTCAAACCACATATCCAAGCCGTTTCCACTTCCTGCCGACTTCAACTCAAAAATATTTCCAGAATTCGTACATTCCTCAACCAAGAATCTACAAAAACTCTAGTCCATGCCTTCATCATCTCACTCCTTCACTACTCCAACCTCCTGCTCTGTGGCCTCCCCTCTAACACTCTCGCACCCCTCCAATCTATTCTAAACTCTGCTGCCCAACTAATCCACCTGTCCCCCCACTATTCCCCAGCCTCTCCCTTCTGTCAATCCCTGCACAGGCTCCCCATTACCCAAAGACTCTAGTTCAAAACCCTAACCATGGCATACAAAGCCATCCACAACCTGTGTCCTCCATACATCTGTGACCTCGACTTCCAGTACTTACCTGCACGCAACCTCCGATCCTCACATCTCCTTCTCTACTCCCCTCTTATCTCCTCTTCCCACAATCGCATACAAGAATTCTCCCGCGCATCACTCCTACTCTGGAACTCTCTACCACAA
The DNA here is from genome assembly GCF_032444005.1 of Ranitomeya imitator. Taxonomy (NCBI): domain Eukaryota; kingdom Metazoa; phylum Chordata; class Amphibia; order Anura; family Dendrobatidae; genus Ranitomeya; species Ranitomeya imitator. The sequence continues at coordinate 184,702,630 of NC_091284.1, forward strand.
CATATCGACTCTCGCCTACCGTGGAAACCCTCAAAAAGAACCTGAAGACCTACCTCTTCCAACAAGCCTACAACCAGCAGTAACCACCGATCGACCAAACCACTGCACGACCAGCTCTACCCTTGCCTATTGAATCCTCACCCATCCCTTGTAGACTGTGATCCCTCACGAGTAGGGTCCTCTTTCCTCAGACGTGACTTTTATTGCTAATGATTACTGTACATTATGTATACCCCTCCTGACATGTTAAACGCCATGGAATAAATGGTGCTATAATAATAAATAGTCATAATATAATAATAATAAAGCAAACAGCATTTGCCAGGTGGGAGCCCCAGGCCTCTCATTCTGATTGGAAAGTATTTGTACTATCTCTTGAGCTGAGCACCATAGTTTTTGAAGGGACTGCTAGCCAACAAAAACCATAGGGTGATCATTATAAAAAAAACCTTTACTATATCATTATACAGTACTACTGGTAGAAACTGTGGATCGGCAGTGCCACTGAGTTTTCTTTACTGTACATTTGTGCTCACCATCATGCTATTTGATCAAAATAGAGTAATTATCGTCCTGATTCTTGTTAGATGAAAAACCTTTCTAGTCACTGGAATTTTGTTTAGGTAATCATGTGTACAAAAGAAACAATGTAAAAGAAATAAACATTACTTATTACTTGAATCCAAAGTTGGGGCATTATTAATAGGGGACTACGAAAGAGGATAACTGTGTTGTGACACTATTAATTGTGAAATGGAAGTAGTGCATAAGAGCACTATTACTAAAACTAGATGGTGGCCTGATCTGGTATTCTAGAATATGTATGTATGTATGTACGTCGAGCACAGCCATGTAGTATATAACACAGACAACCACATAGTATATAGCACAGCCAAGTAGTGTATAGCACAGCCATGTAGTATATAACACAGACAGTCACATAGTATATAGCACAGCCACGTAGTATATAGGACAGCCACATTGTATATAGCAGCCACGTAGTATATAGCAGCCACATAGTATATAGCACGGCTCACATAACACAGACAGCCACATAGTATATGGCACAGCCACGTAGTATATATCTGGCAAGTAGTATATAGCAGCCACATAGTATATAACACAGCCCACGCAGTAAATAACACAGGCCACATAATATATAGCACAGCCCACGTAATATATAGCACAGGCCACAAAGTATATCAGCCAGCCCACGCAGTATATAACACTGCCCACGCAGTATATAGCAGCCAGGCAGTATATAACACAACCCACGTAATATATAGCACAGCCAACATAGTATATAACACAGGCCACGCAGTATATAATACAGCCCATGCAGTATATAATACTGCCCACATAGTATATAGCAGCCAGGCAGTATATAATACAGCCCACGTAATATAAAGCACTACCCACATAGTATATAACACAGGCCACGCAGTATACAGCCCACGCAGTATATAACACAGCCCACACAGTATATAGCAGTGTGGGCACCATATCCCTGTTAAAAAATTTTTTTTATAAAAAATAGTTATATACTCACCCTCCGGTGTCCAACGAAGCTGTCCCGATGCGCGCGATTCTGCCGCAGTATCGTGCGCATCGGTGGACGTCGGAAGGTGAGAATAGCACATTTTAAAAAAATTTTTTATTACTTTTAACATTATATCTTTTTACTATTGATGCTGCATAGGCAGCATCAATAGTAAAAAGTTGGTCGGGGATGGGGCGACACACTGGCACTGACTGGAGGGAAGTAGGGAGGGGGCACTGACTTCAGGAGAGTAGGGAGGGGCCAATTCGCGGCCGGACTAAGCCTGTCGCTGATTGATATGTGGTTATGGTCTTGCAGAATCATTTAACCATGTAATATTTTTTGGCAATATCAGTGTTGGAATACTAGGTATACTGGGTATACTGTTTTTTGTCTAGCAGCAGTACAGTCATTATGGTTTTATTATTTAGGAGTATATTATCATACTTACAGAAAATGTAGTTTTAAGATAATTTTATAAAATTTATTAATAAAGAATTAATTATATTATTTATTATGTATACCGTATATACTCGAGTATAAGCCGAGATTTTCAGCCCATTTTTTGGGGCTGAAAGTCCCCCTCTCGGCTTATACTCGAGTCATATACCCGGGTGTCGGCAGGGGAGGGGGAGCGGGGGCCGTGTAATCATACTTACCTGCTGCGGCGCGGTCCCTGCAGTCCCTGGCTTCTCCGGCGCTGCAGATTCTTCCTGCACTGAGCGGTCACATGGCACCGCTCATTACAGAAATGAATAGGCGGCTCCACCCCCATAGGGGAGGAGCCGCATATTCATTGCTGTAAATGATCGGTGCCATGTGACCGCTCAGTACAGGAAGAAGCTGCAGCGCCGGAGAAGCCAGGGACTGCAGGGACCGCGCCGCAGCAGGTAAGGGGAGCGCAGCGCTATAATTACCTGCTCCTCGCTCCGGTGCGGCTCCGTCTGCAGCGTCCTCTAGCAGTGACGCTCAGGTTAGAGGGCGCTGTGACGTAGTCAGTGCGTGCCCTCTGCTGAGCGTCAGTGCTGGAGACGGAGCCGCAGAGGAGCAGGTAATTATTGAAAGCGCCGGCATCCTGAGAAGAGAGGTGAGTATGTGATTTTTTGTTTTTATTGCAGCCGCATTCTATATGGCACAGCATTATAAGGAACACCTATGGGGCCATAATCAAAGGTGCAGAGCATATATGGCACAGCATTATAAGGGGCATCTATGGGGCCATAATCAAAGGTGCAGAGCATATATGGCCCAGCATTATAAGGAGCACCTATGGGGCCATAATCAAAGGTGCAGAGCATATATGGCACAGCATTATAAGGGGCATCTATGGGGCCATAATCAAAGGTGCAGAGCATATATGGCACAACATTATAAGGGGCATCTATGGGGCCATAATCAAAGGTGCAGAGCATATATGACACAGCATTATAAGGGGCATCTATGGGGCCATAATCAAAGGTGCTGAGCATATATGGCACAGCATTATAAGGAGCATCTATGGGGCCATAATCAAAGGTGCAGAGCATATATGGCCCAGCATTATAAGGGGCATCTATGGGGCCATAATCAAAGGTGCTGAGCATATATGGCACAGCATTATAAGGAGCATCTATGGGGCCATAATCAAAGGTGCAGAGCATATATGGCCCAGCATTATAAGGGGCATCTATGGGGCCATAATCAAAGGTGCAGAGCATATATGGCACAACATTATAAGGGGCATCTATGGGGCCATAATCAAAGGTGCAGAGCATATATGGCCCAGCATTATAAGGGGCATCTATGGGGCCATAATCAAAGGTGCAGAGCATATATGGCACAACATTATAAGGGGCATCTATGGGGCCATAATCAAAGGTGCAGAGCATATATGGCACAGCATTATAAGGGGCATCTATGGGGCCATAATCAAAGGTGCAGAGCATATATGGCACAGCATTATAAGGGGCATCTATGGGGCCATAATCAAAGGTGCAGAGCATATATGGCACAGCATTATAAGGGGCATCTATGGGGCCATAATCAAAGGTGCAGAGCATATATGGCACAGCATTATAAGGGGCATCTATGGGGCCATAATCAAAGGTGCAGAGCATATATGGCACAGCATTATAAGGAGCATCTATGGGGCCATAATCAAAGGTGCAGAGCATATATGGCACAGCATTCTAAGGAGCATCTATGGGGCCATAATCAAAGGTGCAGAGCATATATGGCACAGCATTATAAGGGGCATCTATGGAGCCATAATCAAAGGTGCAGAGCATATATGGCACAACATTATAAGGAGCATCTATGGGGCCATAATCAAAGGTGCAGAGCATATATGGCACAGCATTATAAGGAGCATCTATGGGGCCATAATCAAAGGTGCAGAGCATTATATATGGCACAGCATTATAAGGGGCATCTATGGGGCCATAATCAAAGGTGCAGAGCATTATATATGGCACAGCATTATAAGGAGCATCTATGGGGCCATAATCAACGGTGCAGAGCATTCTATATGGCACAGCATTATAAGGAGCATCTATGGGGCCATAATCAAAGGTGCAGAGCATATATGGCACAGTATTATAAGGGGCATCTATGGGGCCATAATCAAAGGTGCAGAGCATTATATATGGCACAGCATTATAAGGAGCATCTATGGGGCAATAATCAAAGGTGCAGAGCATATATGGCAGAGCATTATAAGGAGCATCTATGGGGCCATAATCAAACGTGCAGAGCATTATATATGGCACAGTATTATAAGGGGCATCTATGGGGCCATAATCAAAGGTGCAGAGCATATATGGCACAGCATTATAAGGGGCATCTATGGGGCCATAATCAAAGGTGCAGAGCATTATATATGGCACAGCTTTATAAGGAGCATCTATGGGGCAATAATCAAAGGTGCAGAGCATATATGGCACAGCATTATAAGGAGCATCTATGGGGCCATAATCAAAGGTGCAGAGCATTTATGGCACAGCATTATAAGGGGCATCTATGGGGCCATAATGAAAGGTGCAGAGCATATATGGCACAGCATTATAAGGGGCATCTATGGGGCCATAATCAAAGGTGCAGAGCATATATGGCACAGCATTATAAGGGGCATCTATGGGGCCATAATCAAAGGTGCAGAGCATATATGGCACAGCATTATAAGGAGCATCTATGGGGCCATAATCAAAGGTGCAGAGCATATATGGCACAGCTTTATAAGGAGCACCTATGGGGCCATAATCAAAGGTGCAGAGCATATATGGCACAGCATTATAAAGGGCATCTATGGGACCATAATCAAAGGTGCAGAGCATATATGTCACAGCATTATAAGGAGCATCTATGGGGCCATAATCAAAGGTGCAGAGCATTATATATGGCACAGCTTTATAAGGAGCACCTATGGGGCCATAATCAAAGGTGCAGAGCATATATGGCACAGCATTATAAGGGGCATCTATGGGGCAATAATCAAAGGTGCAGAGCATATATGGCACAGCATTCTAAGGAGCATCTATGGGGCCATAATCAAAGGTGCAGAGCATATATGGCACAGCATTATAAGGGGCATCTATGGGACCATAATCAAAGGTGCAGAGCATATATGTCACAGCATTATAAGGAGCACCTATGGGGCCATAATCAAAGGTGCAGAGCATATATGGCACAGCATTATAAGGGGCATCTATGGGGCAATAATCAAAGGTGCAGAGCATATATGGCACAGCATTCTAAGGAGCATCTATGGGGCCATAATCAAAGGTGCAGAGCATATATGGCACAGCATTATAAGGGGCATCTATGGGGCCATAATCAAAGGTGCAGAGCATATATGGCACAGCATTATAAGGAGCATCTATGGGGCCATAATCAAAGGTGCAGAGCATATATGGCACAGCATTATAAGGAGCACCTATGGGGCCATAATCAAAGGTGCAGAGCATATATGGCACAGCATTATAAGGAGCATTTATGGAGCCATAATCAAAGGTGCAGAGCATTATATATGGCACAGCATTATAAGGGGCATCTATGGGGCCATAATCAAAGGTGCAGAGCATATATGGCACAGCATTATAAGGGGCATCTATGGGGCCATAATCAAAGGTGCAGAGCATATATGGCACAGCATTATAAGGAGCATCTATGGGGCCATAATCAAAGGTGCAGAGCATATATGGCACAACATTATAAGGGGCATCTATGGGGCCATAATCAAAGGTGCAGAGCATATATGGCACAGCATTATAAGGAGCATCTATGGGGCCATAATCAAAGGTGCAGAGCATTATATATGGCACAGCATTATAAGGGGCATCTATGGGGCCATAATCAAAGGTGCAGAGCATATATGGCACAGCTTTATAAGGAGCATCTATGGGGCCATAATCAAAGGTGCAGAGCATATATGGCACAGCATTATAAGGAGCATCTATGGGGCCATAATCAAAGGTGCAGAGCATTATATATGGCACAGCATTATAAGGAGCATCTATGGGGCCATAATCAAAGGTGCAGAGCATATATGGCACAGCATTATAAGGAGCATCTATGGGGCCATAATCAAACGTGCAGAGCATTATATATGGCACAGTATTATAAGGGGCATCTATGGGGCCATAATCAAAGGTGCAGAGCATATATGGCACAGCATTATAAGGAGCATCTATGAGGCCATAATCAAAGGTGCAGAGCATATATGGCACAGCATTATAAGGGGCATCTATGGGGCCATAATCAAAGGTGCAGAGCATATATGGCACAGCATTATAAGGAGCATCTATGGGGCCATAATCAAAGGTGCAGAGCATATATGGCACAGCATTATAAGGGGCATCTATGGGGCCATAATCAAAGGTGCAGAGCTTATATGGCACAGCATTATAAGGAGCATCTATGGGGCCATAATCAAAGGTGCAGAGCATATATGGCACAGCATTATAAGGAGCATCTATGGGGCCATAATCAAAGGTGCAGAGCATATATGGCACAGCATTATAAGGAGCATCTATGGGGCCATAATCAAAGGTGCAGAGCATATATGGCACAGCATTATAAGGGGCATCTATGGGGCCATAATCAAAGGTGCAGAGCATATATGGCACAGCATTATAAGGAGCATCTATGGGGCCATAATCAAAGGTGCAGAGCATATATGGCACAGCATTATAAGGAGCACCTATGGGGCCATAATCAAAGGTGCAGAGCATATATGGCACAGCATTTTAAGGAGCATCTATGGAGCCATAATCAAAGATGCAGAGCATATATGGCACAGCATTATAAGGAGCATCTATGGGGCCATAATCAAAGGTGCAGAGCATATATGGCACAGCTTTATAAGGAGCATCTATGGGGCCATAATCAAAGGTGCAGAGCATATATGGCACAGCATTATAAGGAGCATCTATGGAGCCATAATCAAAGGTGCAGAGCATATATGGCACAGCATTATAAGGAGCATCTATGGGGCCATAATGAAAGGTGCAGAGCATATATGGGGCACAGCATTATAAGGGGTATCTATGGGGCCATAATCAAAGGTGCAGAGCATATATGGCACAGCATTATAAGGAGCATTTATGGGGCCATAATCAAAGGTGCAGAGCATATATGGCCCAGCATTATAAGGAGCATCTATGGGGCCATTATCAAAGGTGCAGAGCATATATGGCACAGCATTATAAGGAGCATTTATGGGGCCATAATCAAAGGTGCAGAGCATATATGGCACAGCATTATAAGGAGCATCTATGGGGCCATAATCAAAGGTGCAGAGCATATATGGCACAGCATTATAAGGGGCATCTATGGGGCCATAATCAAAGGTGCAGAGCATATATGGCACAGCATTATAAGGAGCATCTATGGGGCCATAATCAAAGGTGCAGAGCATATATGGCACAGCATTATAAGGGGCATCTATGGGGCCATAATCAAAGGTGCAGAGCATATATGGCACAGCATTATAAGGAGCATCTATGGGGCCATAATCAAAGGTGCAGAGCATATATGGCACAGCATTATAAGGGGCATCTATGGGGCCATAATCAAAGGTGCAGAGCATATATGGCACAGCATTATAAGGAGCATCTATGGGGCCATAATCAAAGGTGCAGAGCATATATGGCACAGCATTATAAGGGGCATCTATGGGGCCATAATCAAAGGTGCAGAGCATATATGGCACAGCATTATAAGGAGCATTTATGGAGCCATAATCAAAGATGCAGAGCATATATGGCACAACATTATAAGGGGCATCTATGGGGCCATAATCAAAGGTGCAGAGCATATATGGCACAACATTATAAGGGGCATCTATGGGGCCATAATCAAAGGTGCAGAGCATATATGACACAGCATTATAAGGAGCATTTATGGAGCCATAATCAAAGATGCAGAGCATATATGGCACAGCATTATAAGGGGCATCTATGGGGCCATAATCAAAGGTGCAGAGCATATATGGCACAGCATTATAAGGGGCATCTATGGGGCCATAATCAAAGGTGCAGAGCATATATGGCACAGCATTATAAGGAGCATCTATGGGGCCATAATCAAAGGTGCAGAGCATATATGGCCCAGCATTATAAGGGGCATCTATGGGGCCATAATCAAAGGTGCTGAGCATATATGGCACAGCATTATAAGGAGCATCTATGGGGCCATAATCAAAGGTGCAGAGCATATATGGCCCAGCATTATAAGGGGCATCTATGGGGCCATAATCAAAGGTGCAGAGCATATATGGCACAGCATTATAAGGAGCATCTATGGGGCCATAATCAAAGGTGCAGAGCATATATGGCCCAGCATTATAAGGGGCATCTATGGGGCCATAATCAAAGGTGCAGAGCATATATGGCACAACATTATAAGGGGCATCTATGGGGCCATAATCAAAGGTGCAGAGCATATATGGCCCAGCATTATAAGGGGCATCTATGGGGCCATAATCAAAGGTGCAGAGCATATATGGCACAGCATTATAAGGGGCATCTATGGGGCCATAATCAAAGGTGCTGAGCATATATGGCACAGCATTATAAGGAGCATCTATGGGGCCATAATCAAAGGTGCAGAGCATATATGGCACAGCATTATAAGGGGCATCTATGGGGCCATAATCAAAGGTGCAGAGCATATATGGCACAGCATTATAAGGAGCATCTATGGGGCCATAATCAAAGGTGCAGAGCATATATGGCACAGCATTATAAGGGGCATCTATGGGGCCATAATCAAAGGTGCAGAGCATATATGGCACAGCATTATAAGGGGCATCTATGGGGCCATAATCAAAGGTGCAGAGCATATATGGCACAGCATTATAAGGGGCATCTATGGGGCCATAATCAAAGGTGCAGAGCATATATGGCACAGCATTATAAGGAGCATCTATGGGGCCATAATCAAAGGTGCAGAGCATATATGGCACAGCATTCTAAGGAGCATCTATGGGGCCATAATCAAAGGTGCAGAGCATATATGGCACAGCATTATAAGGGGCATCTATGGGGCCATAATCAAAGGTGCAGAGCATATATGGCACAACATTATAAGGAGCATCTATGGGGCCATAATCAAAGGTGCAGAGCATATATGGCACAGCATTATAAGGGGCATCTATGGAGCCATAATCAAAGGTGCAGAGCATATATGGCACAACATTATAAGGAGCATCTATGGGGCCATAATCAAAGGTGCAGAGCATATATGGCACAACATTATAAGGGGCATCTATGGGGCCATAATCAAAGGTGCAGAGCATATATGGCACAGCATTATAAGGAGCATCTATGGGGCCATAATCAAAGGTGCAGAGCATTATATATGGCACAGCATTATAAGGGGCATCTATGGGGCCATAATCAAAGGTGCAGAGCATATATGGCACAGCATTATAAGGAGCATCTATGGGGCCATAATCAACGGTGCAGAGCATTCTATATGGCACAGCATTATAAGGAGCATCTATGGGGCCATAATCAACGGTGCAGAGCATTCTATATGGCACAGCATTATAAGGAGCATCTATGGGGCCATAATCAAAGGTGCAGAGCATATATGGCACAGTATTATAAGGGGCATCTATGGGGCCATAATCAAAGGTGCAGAGCATATATGGCACAGCTTTATAAGGAGCATCTATGGGGCAATAATCAAAGGTGCAGAGCATATATGGCACAGCATTATAAGGCGCATCTATGGGGCCATAATCAAAGGTGCAGAGCATTTATGGCACAGCATTATAAGGGGCATCTATGGGGCCATAATGAAAGGTGCAGAGCATATATGGCACAGCATTATAAGGGGCATCTATGGGGCCATAATCAAAGGTGCAGAGCATATATGGCACAGCATTATAAGGGGCATCTATGGGGCCATAATCAAAGGTGCAGAGCATATATGGCACAGCATTATAAGGGGCATCTATGGGGCCATAATCAAAGGTGCAGAGCATATATGGCACAGCATTATAAGGAGCATCTATGGGGCCATAATCAAAGGTGCAGAGCATATATGGCACAACATTATGAGGGGCATCTATGGGGCCATAATCAAAGGTGCAGAGCATATATGGCACAGCATTATAAGGAGCATCTATGGGGCCATAATCAAAGGTGCAGAGCATTATATATGGCACAGCATTATAAGGGGCATCTATGGGGCCATAATCAAAGGTGCAGAGCATATATGGCACAGCTTTATAAGGAGCATCTATGGGGCCATAATCAAAGGTGCAGAGCATATATGGCACAGCATTATAAGGAGCATCTATGGGGCCATAATCAAAGGTGCAGAGCATTATATATGGCACAGCATTATAAGGAGCATCTATGGGGCCATAATCAAAGGTGCAGAGCATATATGGCAGAGCATTATAAGGAGCATCTATGGGGCCATAATCAAAGGTGCAGAGCATATATGGCACAGCTTTATAAGGAGCATCTATGGGGCCATAATCAAAGGTGCAGAGCATATATGGCACAACATTATAAGGAGCATCTATGGGGCCATAATCAAAGGTGCAGAGCATATATGGCACAGCATTATAAGGAGCATCTATGGGGCCATAATCAAAGGTGCAGAGCATATATGGCACAGCATTATAAGGAGCATCTATGGGGCCATAATCAAAGGTGCAGAGCATTATATATGGCACAGCATTATAAGGAGCATCTATGGGGCCATAATCAAAGGTGCAGAGCATATATGGCACAGCATTATAAGGAGCATCTATGGGGCCATAATCAAAGGTGCAGAGCATATATGGCACAGCATTATAAGGAGCATCTATGGGGCCATAATCAAAGGTGCAGAGCATTATATATGGCACAGTATTATAAGGAGCATCTATGGGGCCATAATCAAACGTGCAGAGCATATATGGCACAGCATTATAAGGAGCATCTATGGGGCCATAATCAAAGGTGCAGAGCATTTATGGCACAGCATTATAAGGGGCATCTATGGGGCCATAATCAAAGGTGCAGAGCATTTTATATGGCACAGCTTTATAAGGAGCACCTATGGGGCCATAATCAAACGTGCAGAGCATATATGGCACAGCATTATAAGGAGCATCTATGGGGCCATAATCAAAGGTGCAGAGCATATATGGCACAGCATTATAAGGAGCACCTATGGGGCCATAATCAAAGGTGCAGAGCATATATGGCACAGCATTTTAAGGAGCATCTATGGAGCCATAATCAAAGATGCAGAGCATATATGGCACAGCATTATAAGGAGCATCTATGGGGCCATAATCAAAGGTGCAGAGCATATATGGCACAGCTTTATAAGGAGCATCTATGGGGCCATAATCAAAGGTGCAGAGCATATATGGCACAGCATTATAAGGAGCATCTATGGAGCCATAATCAAAGGTGCAGAGCATATATGGCACAGCATTATAAGGAGCATCTATGGGGCCATAATGAAAGGTGCAGAGCATATATGGGGCACAGCATTATAAGGGGTATCTATGGGGCCATAATCAAAGGTGCAGAGCATATATGGCACAGCATTATAAGGAGCATTTATGGGGCCATAATCAAAGGTGCAGAGCATATATGGCCCAGCATTATAAGGAGCATCTATGGGGCCATTATCAAAGGTGCAGAGCATATATGGCACAGCATTATAAGGAGCATTTATGGGGCCATAATCAAAGGTGCAGAGCATATATGGCACAGCATTATAAGGGGCATCTATGGGGCCATAATCAAAGGTGCAGAGCATATATGGCACAGCATTATAAGGAGCATCTATGGGGCCATAATCAAAGGTGCAGAGCATATATGGCACAGCATTATAAGGGGCATCTATGGGGCCATAATCAAAGGTGCAGAGCATATATGGCACAGCATTATAAGGAGCATCTATGGGGCCATAATCAAAGGTGCAGAGCATATATGGCACAGCATTATAAGGGGCATCTATGGGGCCATAATCAAAGGTGCAGAGCATATATGGCACAGCATTATAAGGAGCATCTATGGGGCCATAATCAAAGGTGCAGAGCATATATGGCACAGCATTATAAGGGGCATCTATGGGGCCATAATCAAAGGTGCAGAGCATATATGGCACAGCATTATAAGGAGCATTTATGGAGCCATAATCAAAGATGCAGAGCATATATGGCACAACATTATAAGGGGCATCTATGGGGCCATAATCAAAGGTGCAGAGCATATATGGCACAACATTATAAGGGGCATCTATGGGGCCATAATCAAAGGTGCAGAGCATATATGACACAGCATTATAAGGAGCATTTATGGAGCCATAATCAAAGATGCAGAGCATATATGGCACAGCATTATAAGGGGCATCTATGGGGCCATAATCAAAGGTGCAGAGCATATATGGCACAGCATTATAAGGGGCATCTATGGGGCCATAATCAAAGGTGCTGAGCATATATGGCACAGCATTATAAGGGGCATCTATGGGGCCATAATCAAAGGTGCTGAGCATATATGGCACAGCATTATAAGGAGCATCTATGGGGCCATAATCAAAGGTGCAGAGCATATATGGCACAGCATTATAAGGAGCATCTATGGGGCCATAATCAAAGGTGCAGAGCATATATGGCCCAGCATTATAAGGGGCATCTATGGGGCCATAATCAAAGGTGCAGAGCATATATGGCACAACATTATAAGGGGCATCTATGGGGCCATAATCAAAGGTGCAGAGCATATATGGCCCAGCATTATAAGGGGCATCTATGGGGCCATAATCAAAGGTGCAGAGCATATATGGCACAGCATTATAAGGAGCATCTATGGGGCCATAATCAAAGGTGCAGAGCATATATGGCACAGCATTATAAGGAGCATCTATGGGGCCATAATCAAAGGTGCAGAGCATATATGGCACAGCATTCTAAGGAGCATCTATGGGGCCATAATCAAAGGTGCAGAGCATATATGGCACAGCATTATAAGGGGCATCTATGGGGCCATAATCAAAGGTGCAGAGCATATATGGCACAACATTATAAGGAGCATCTATGGGGCCATAATCAAAGGTGCAGAGCATATATGGCACAGCATTATAAGGGGCATCTATGGAGCCATAATCAAAGGTGCAGAGCATATATGGCACAACATTATAAGGAGCATCTATGGGGCCATAATCAAAGGTGCAGAGCATATATGGCACAACATTATAAGGGGCATCTATGGGGCCATAATCAAAGGTGCAGAGCATATATGGCACAGCATTATAAGGAGCATCTATGGGGCCATAATCAAAGGTGCAGAGCATTATATATGGCACAGCATTATAAGGGGCATCTATGGGGCCATAATCAAAGGTGCAGAGCATATATGGCACAGCATTATAAGGAGCATCTATGGGGCCATAATCAACGGTGCAGAGCATTCTATATGGCACAGCATTATAAGGAGCATCTATGGGGCCATAATCAACGGTGCAGAGCATTCTATATGGCACAGCATTATAAGGAGCATCTATGGGGCCATAATCAAAGGTGCAGAGCATATATGGCACAGTATTATAAGGGGCATCTATGGGGCCATAATCAAAGGTGCAGAGCATATATGGCACAGCTTTATAAGGAGCATCTATGGGGCAATAATCAAAGGTGCAGAGCATATATGGCACAGCATTATAAGGCGCATCTATGGGGCCATAATCAAAGGTGCAGAGCATTTATGGCACAGCATTATAAGGGGCATCTATGGGGCCATAATGAAAGGTGCAGAGCATATATGGCACAGCATTATAAGGGGCATCTATGGGGCCATAATCAAAGGTGCAGAGCATATATGGCACAGCATTATAAGGGGCATCTATGGGGCCATAATCAAAGGTGCAGAGCATATATGGCACAGCATTATAAGGGGCATCTATGGGGCCATAATCAAAGGTGCAGAGCATATATGGCACAGCATTATAAGGAGCATCTATGGGGCCATAATCAAAGGTGCAGAGCATATATGGCACAACATTATGAGGGGCATCTATGGGGCCATAATCAAAGGTGCAGAGCATATATGGCACAGCATTATAAGGAGCATCTATGGGGCCATAATCAAAGGTGCAGAGCATTATATATGGCACAGCATTATAAGGGGCATCTATGGGGCCATAATCAAAGGTGCAGAGCATATATGGCACAGCTTTATAAGGAGCATCTATGGGGCCATAATCAAAGGTGCAGAGCATATATGGCACAGCATTATAAGGAGCATCTATGGGGCCATAATCAAAGGTGCAGAGCATTATATATGGCACAGCATTATAAGGAGCATCTATGGGGCCATAATCAAAGGTGCAGAGCATATATGGCAGAGCATTATAAGGAGCATCTATGGGGCCATAATCAAAGGTGCAGAGCATATATGGCACAGCTTTATAAGGAGCATCTATGGGGCCATAATCAAAGGTGCAGAGCATATATGGCACAACATTATAAGGAGCATCTATGGGGCCATAATCAAAGGTGCAGAGCATATATGGCACAGCATTATAAGGAGCATCTATGGGGCCATAATCAAAGGTGCAGAGCATATATGGCACAGCATTATAAGGAGCATCTATGGGGCCATAATCAAAGGTGCAGAGCATTATATATGGCACAGCATTATAAGGAGCATCTATGGGGCCATAATCAAAGGTGCAGAGCATATATGGCACAGCATTATAAGGAGCATCTATGGGGCCATAATCAAAGGTGCAGAGCATATATGGCACAGCATTATAAGGAGCATCTATGGGGCCATAATCAAAGGTGCAGAGCATTATATATGGCACAGTATTATAAGGAGCATCTATGGGGCCATAATCAAACGTGCAGAGCATATATGGCACAGCATTATAAGGAGCATCTATGGGGCCATAATCAAAGGTGCAGAGCATTTATGGCACAGCATTATAAGGGGCATCTATGGGGCCATAATCAAAGGTGCAGAGCATTTTATATGGCACAGCTTTATAAGGAGCACCTATGGGGCCATAATCAAAGGTGCAGAGCATATATGGCACAGCATTATAAGGGGCATCTATGGGGCAATAATCAAAGGTGCAGAGCATATATGGCACAGCATTCTAAGGAGCATCTATGGGGCCATAATCAAAGGTGCAGAGCATATATGGCACAGCATTATAAGGAGCATCTATGGGGCCATAATCAAAGGTGCAGAGCATATATGGCACAGCATTATAAGGAGCACCTATGGGGCCATAATCAAAGGTGCAGAGCATATATGGCACAGCATTATAAGGAGCATCTATGGAGCCATAATCAAAGGTGCAGAGCATATATGGCACAGCATTATAAGGGGCATCTATGGGGCCATAATCAAAGGTGCAGAGCATATATGGCACAGCATTATAAGGAGCATCTATGGGGCCATAATCAAAGGTGCAGAGCATATATGGCACAACATTATAAGGGGCATCTATGGGGCCATAATCAAAGGTGCAGAGCATATATGGCACAGCATTATAAGGAGCATCTATGGGGCCATAATCAAAGGTGCAGAGCATATATGGCACAGCATTATAAGGAGCACCTATGGGGCCATAATCAAAGGTGCAGAGCATATATGGCACAGCATTATAAGGAGCATCTATGGAGCCATAATCAAAGGTGCAGAGCATATATGGCACAGCATTATAAGGGGCATCTATGGGGCCATAATCAAAGGTGCAGAGCATATATGGCACAGCATTATAAGGAGCATCTATGGGGCCATAATCAAAGGTGCAGAGCATATATGGCACAGCATTATAAGGGGCATCTATGGGGCCATAATCAAAGGTGCAGAGCATATATGGCACAGCTTTATAAGGAGCATCTATGGGGCCATAATCAAAGGTGCAGAGCATATATGGCACAGCATTATAAGGAGCATCTATGGGGCCATAATCAAAGGTGCAGAGCATTATATATGGCACAGCATTATAAGGAGCATCTATGGGGCCATAATCAAAGGTGCAGAGCATATATGGCACAGCATTATAAGGAGCATCTATGGGGCCATAATCAAAGGTGCAGAGCATTATATATGGCAGAGCATTATAAGGAGCATCTATGGGGCCATAATCAAACGTGCAGAGCATTATATATGGCACAGTATTATAAGGGGCATCTATGGGGCCATAATCAAAGGTGCAGAGCATATATGGCACAGCATTATAAGGGGCATCTATGGGGCCATAATCAAAGGTGCAGAGCATTATATATGGCACAGCTTTATAAGGAGCATCTATGGGGCCATAATCAAACGTGCAGAGCATTATATATGGCACAGTATTATAAGGGGCATCTATGGGGCCATAATCAAAGGTGCAGAGCATATATGGCACAGCATTATAAGGAGCATCTATGGGGCCATAATCAAAGGTGCAGAGCATTTATGGCACAGCATTATAAGGGGCATCTATGGGGCCATAATGAAAGGTGCAGAGCATATATGGCACAGCATTATAAGGGGCATCTATGGGGCCATAATCAAAGGTGCAGAGCATATATGGCACAGCATTATAAGGGGCATCTATGGGGCCATAATCAAAGGTGCAGAGCATATATGGCACAGCATTATAAGGGGCATCTATGGGGCCATAATCAAAGGTGCAGAGCATATATGGCACAGCATTATAAGGAGCATCTATGGGGCCATAATCAAAGGTGCAGAGCATTATATATGGCACAGCTTTATAAGGAGCACCTATGGGGCCATAATCAAAGGTGCAGAGCATATATGGCACAGCATTATAAGGGGCATCTATGGGGCAATAATCAAAGGTGCAGAGCATATATGGCACAGCATTATAAGGGGCATCTATGGGGCCATAATCAAACGTGCAGAGCATTATATATGGCACAGCATTCTAAGGAGCATCTATGGGGCCATAATCAAAGGTGCAGAGCATATATGGCACAGCATTATAAGGGGCATCTATGGGGCCATAATCAAAGGTGCAGAGCATATATGGCACAGCATTATAAGGAGCATCTATGGGGCCATAATCAAAGGTGCAGAGCATATATGGCACAGCATTATAAGGAGCACCTATGGGGCCATAATCAAAGGTGCAGAGCATATATGGCACAGCATTATAAGGAGCACCTATGGGGCCATAATCAAAGGTGCAGAGCATATATGGCACAGCATTATAAGGAGCATCTATGGGGCCATAATCAAAGGTGCAGAGCATATATGGCACAGCATTATAAGGAGCATCTATGGGGCCATAATCAAAGGTGCAGAGCATATATGGCACAGCATTATAAGGGGCATCTATGGGGCCATAATCAAAGGTGCAGAGCATATATGGCACAGCATTATAAGGAGCATTTATGGGGCCATAATCAAAGGTGCAGAGCATATATGGCACAGCATTATAAGGAGCATCTATGGGGCCATAATCAAAGGTGCAGAGCATATATGGCACAGCATTATAAGGAGCATCTATGGGGCCATAATCAAAGGTGCAGAGCATATATGGCACAGCATTATAAGGAGCATCTATGGGGCCATAATCAAAGTTGCAGAGCATATATGGCACAGCATTATAAGGGGCATCTATGGGGCCATAATCAAAGGTGCAGAGCATATATGGCACAACATTATAAGGGGCATCTATGGGGCCATAATCAAAGGTGCAGAGCATATATGGCACAGCATTTTAAGGAGCATCTATGGAGCCATAATCAAAGATGCAGAGCATATATGGCACAGCATTATAAGGAGCATCTATGGGGCCATAATCAAAGGTGCAGAGCATATATGGCACAGCATTATAAGGAGCATCTATGGAGCCATAATCAAAGATGCAGAGCATATATGGCACAGCATTATAAGGAGCATTTATGGGGCCATAATCAAAGGTGCAGAGCATTATATATGGCACAGCATTATAAGGGGCATCTATGGGGCCATAATCAAAGGTGCAGAGCATATATGGCACAGCATTATAAGGAGCATCTATGGGGCCATAATCAAAGGTGCAGAGCATATATGGCACAGCATTATAAGGGGCATCTATGGGGCCATAATCAAAGGTGCAGAGCATATATGGCACAGCATTATAAGGGGCATCTATGGGGCCATAATCAAAGGTGCAGAGCATATATGGCACAGCATTATAAGGGGCATCTATGGGGCCATAATCAAAGGTGCAGAGCATATATGGCTTGGCATTATAAGGAGCATCTATGGGGCCATAATCAAAGGTGCAGAGCATATATGGCACAGCATTATAAGGAGCACCTATGGGGCCATAATCAAAGGTGCAGAGCATATATGGCACAGCATTATAAGGAGCATCTATGGAGCCATAATCAAAGGTGCAGAGCATATATGGCACAGCATTATAAGGAGCATCTATGGGGCCATAATCAAAGGTGCAGAGCATATATGGCACAGCATTATAAGGAGCACCTATGGGGCCATAATCAAAGGTGCAGAGCATATATGGCACAGCATTATAAGGAGCATCTATGGGGCCATAATCAAAGGTGCAGAGCATATATGGCACAGCATTATAAGGAGCACCTATGGGGCCATAATCAAAGGTGCAGAGCATATATGGCACAGCATTATAAGGAGCATCTATGGGGCCATAATCAAAGGTGCAGAGCATATATGGCACAGCATTATAAGGAGCATCTATGGGGCCATAATCAAAGGTGCAGAGCATATATGGCACAGCATTCTAAGGAGCATCTATGGGGCCATAATCAAAGGTGCAGAGCATATATGGCACAGCATTATAAGGAGCACCTATGGGGCCATAATCAAAGGTGCAGAGCATATATGGCACAGCATTATAAGGAGCACCTATGGGGCCATAATCAAAGGTGCAGAGCATATATGGCACAGCATTATAAGGAGCATCTATGGGGCCATAATCAAAGGTGCAGAGCATATATGGCACAGCATTATAAGGAGCACCTATGGGGCCATAATCAAAGGTGCAGAGCATATATGGCACAGCATTATAAGGAGCATCTATGGGGCCATAATCAAAGGTGCAGAGCATATATGGCACAGCATTATAAGGAGCACCTATGGGGCCATAATCAAAGGTGCAGAGCATATATGGCACAGCATTATAAGGGGCATCTATGGAGCCATAATCAAAGATGCAGAGCATATATGGCACAGCATTATAAGGAGCATCTATGGGGCCATAATCAACGGTGCAGAGCATATATGGCACAGCATTATAAGGAGCATCTATGGGGCCATAATCAACGGTGCAGAGCATATATGGCACAGCATTATAAGGAGCATCTATGGGGCCATAATCAACGGTGCAGAGCATTCTATATAGCACAGTTGTATATGGAGCATCTATGGGGCAATAATGAACGGTATGGAGCATCTATTTTTATTTTTGAAATTCACCGGTAGCTGCTGCATTTTCTACCCTAGGCTTATACTCGAGTCAATAAGTTTTCCCAGTTTTTTGTGGCAAAATTAGGGGGGTCGGCTTATACTCAGGTCGGCTTATACTCGAGTATATACGGTAATTGTAATTTTTTAAGGTTTGATCATATATCTTTATAGCCCCCAAATAATGATACTAGGCCAATATGTCCAAGTGACATGCTAGTTAGTTGGAGAGGAAGGCAAGTCTAAAATTTGTCCTGACGCCCATAGGACTCTCATTCTTATTTTTTGGATGATGGAGGATTTTCTTATTTCTTGATCAAGAAAGCCTTTTCCCTGAATTGTTCAACCTGGAAGTTACTTCTCCCATCTTTGCTTGGAAACCTGCAAATATGTTGGAATTGGCAAACATTGTACATCCCTGTTCAAAGATATTAATTTCACAAATTAATAATCAGAATTTAAATTTGGATTAAAACATTTAATACCTAATGATAATGAGTTTTTAATATTAATGTATGAGACTGCAAGCTTATAGTTGTGCAGGACTCATTAGATGGAATATGGCTACAATATCATTGTTGTATCCACTGAATTCACAGAATAATTGGCATGAAACCTCGTTTAGGAGAATGATATGGAAGTTTATACAGCCATAGATATAAGTGCCTTTGTATACCATAATGTATCTTATAAGTATTCCTAAGTATCAGTTTTTTATCGAGGCTATTCTTTCTTTCATTGGTGTTGTCTGTTGTTACCTACTAATTCTTGCCTTAAAGAAATTCTTTAATTTAGACAACATATTTCCTTATAACCTTTAAGGGCCTATGAAAATAATATGGGGGTTCACAGCTCAAGTTTTCCACCATTTTCAGAGCATAACCTTTTTAATGGGAAGCATGTAATACTTTAGTGTTGGACCCTACTGACTAAGGTGGGCAACTTGCTTAAAAGAATGTAAAATGTAAAATAATTTTCTATTTTTTACTAGGCAGTTTAAGTACCTAAAAATGTAAAACAATTTTCCTATTATGTTAGACAATAAAAATATGTGAAAATGTAAACCAATTTTCTTACATATTAGTCTGGGAATTTAACAAAAGAATAATTTTCAATCTTGCGGAACACAACAATGCTGGAATATAAAAAAAAAATTCAATAAATTTTGAAATTCAGCCAAAATATTACTAGAAGCCATCTGGAAAACTCAACTTTATAGCAGAAAAATATATTGACTACATTTTTCATCATTCAGGCAACAATTTTATGATGCTGACAAAATAAGCGAATTCCATTTAAAATGTACTTTTTTTATATATATTTGTACCAAGTGTACATCCATGTCTACAGTGGAGAACACAGACAGAAAAGGGCCCCTGTGGAAAAACAGTATATGGGCCCTTTGCAATCCAAGAGCATCTAAAAATGCAAAATTGCATCTGGTTTGGAGGTAGAAATGGGCCCCCTTATCTCTTTGGCCCCTGTGCAGCCACACAGGTTGCACCAGTGATATGTCTTCTCTTGCAGGTTAATAATGCGAATGCTATAAGAATCTGATTCTGAGCATGAGGAAGAACCATATGTTGCATCTGATGATGAAAACTATGTACCACAAGTGGATGTTACTGAAGAAGATTCAGACATTGAACAAGAAATGGTCATAGAGCAGGAAAAAGAATACGACTCAGACGAAGGATGAGTCTGTGCCTCAAAGTGCAGGCGACATTTGGACTGCTAAGGATAAAACTCAATGGTGTAGTGATCCACTGCCAAATGCACAAACAAAATCTCGTAATGTCCTACGACAAAGAGGTGGCCCTGCAGCAATCAGCAACCTGGTTACAGCAAAAGAGCTATTCAAGTCAATCATGACTCCCGAGATGTGTGACATCATATTACGAGAACCGAATTGAAAGGCCAAGAGAGTTTGTGATGCTTACAACAACGAACTGGTAAGTTTTCCTGATTCTTCTGAACGGCCACCACAAAAAACATTCAAGCAATTTACTGAAACTGAACTCCATGCATTTTTGGGCATACTGATTGCTGCTGGTGTGCACAGAGACAACAAAGAGAAAGGAGGAAATGTGGAATGTTGCTGCTATGCCTCTTATACGTACCGCCATGTCTCGTGACCGCTTCAAGATGATACTCAGATTTATCAGATTTGACAACGAAAATACACGTGCAGAACGTGTGCAAACAGATAAAGCTGCACCAATACGGGACATCTGGACAATGCTGAACAGAAATCTGGAGAGAGCCTACAAGCCATATCATTGTATCACCGTCGACGAGCAATTATTTCCATTTAGAGGCCATACTAAATTTACCCAGTATATACCTTCAAAACCAGCTAAATATGGCATAAAGATTTTCTGGGCTTGTGACTCGTCAAAAGCCTACCCATTACAAGGTCAGCTCTACACTGGGAAACCAACTGATGGTCCTCGACAAGTAAACATTGGTGAACGAACAGTATTGGACCTAGTGAGCTCGTATAAAGGCTCTGGAAGAAATGTCACCATCGATAACATCTTTACAACCATGGAACTAGCTAAAGTATTGAACTCCTGGAACATGACACTAGTTGGTACAGTGAGAAAAAAACAAAAGGTTCCTACCTAGCAGCATGCAGCCTGCCAAAGAAAGGCCTGTAAACTCGACAAATTTTGCCTACAATCATGATGCAACAGTCTGTTCATATGTACCAAAGAAGAACAAATCAGTCATGCTTCTATCATCTATGCACATGACGGGAGAAGTTGAAGAGACACTAGCAGCCAAGCCAGAGATAATAAAATACTACAACAAAACAAAAGGCGGAGTTGATGTTATGGATAAAATGTTGGGAGAGTACACTGTGAAACGACGAACATTGGCCTCTGGCATTTTTCTACAATATGATTGACGTCACTGGGTTAGCATCCTACATCATCTACAGAGAAAACACTCTAAGCTGCAGGATAAAGGATCAACGAAGAAAGTTCCTGAAAGATCTCGCAAATCAGCTGTGTATGCCTGCAATTGAAGATCGTAGTACAAACCGAATGATGATGAGAAACCATTTTCTTCGAGGTGCAGTAGAAATGGTGCTTGGACGATGCATTCTGGTAGCATCGCGAGTAGCAGCTGGCCCTCAAATACCTCATGGTAGTCGTGGACCCTCCCCTGTTGTTGGTAGTTCCTATGTCTGCCGAGACCTGAGGCGAAAACAATGTAAGACTAGAAAGTCTTGTGTGGTTTGTGTGAAACCCATTTGCGATGAACACTCGGTAGCAAAGACAACATGCATTACTTGCGAAGAAAATCAATAAAAAAAGTTTCTTACATTTTCTTTTATAATGTAAATGAACAGTTTTTTTACTTGTTTATAATAATAAAATAGCATTATCATTAAAAAAATATTCTTTTTTCCTTGCATTATCTTCATTCAAAATATATGAGGGTACATTTGTACCTATGCAGCTTGTTATGGATGCAAAAATATCTCGCCCCCTTATCTCGGATGGGGGTGGAGATTTTATTGAAATTTGGCCAATATATTCTGGACCAAAACTGCAGAGACGTCACGAAATTTCAGCCCTCTACGGCTTTTTGAAAAAAAGTTATTGCAATTTTAAAACGGAATAGTTACAATTGCACCTACTCAGCCGGACGAAGACCTTTCCCCTTTAATTGGGCGCCCAGGGCCACGGACCGGATCACAGCCACCGTGACATCCTCTTTAAGTGCGACCGGACCTGGTACCGAGTACCCCACTGCCCTGGCGGGGGCGACTCATAATTGCTTCAGCCCGCCTCCATGACTGAAAGCTGGCGCCTCCCAGGAAGAAATAAGCTTATTTCCTCCTGGTAGCCGCACTTTCAGTAAAACGGCCAGGCTGCATTGTAACGCTATTAGCCTGAAAATTAATGCTAAATATCTTTTTCTGAGGTAACAGGCTTCCTTTAAGTACGTTCCTTGTGATTTCAATCTAGTATTATGTGTTTATGCATGTGTGTGCTTGCGTCTATGTAAGACTGCAGCAGGTGAGAGGAGTCAGGCTGTAATTTCTACTGACAGAGCAACTGGAATAAATTAAGAATTGTTTACCATGACCAGTCATTTCTGATGTGATGTGTAAAAGGAGAGCCTGAGGCTAGATGAAATGCAGACTAATTTACCTTGAGTAGCAATTTTCACAGCATTACATGCTACTATAGATAGATGACTCCAGGGCAAATTTAGGAGATAGAGTAAAAGGCTGAATACGGGATTGGATGCGAATTGCTGAGTTGGCAGGAGTTGATGCTCTTTACGTGTACCAAACATGTGGAACTTGTCTGTGCATTTTATGTCTTTTGATCTTAAGTCCCATTGGGTTATGCGTGAAATAAACTACAAATGCAAAACAAGATAAAAGTATGAATATGGTTGTGATATGTTTCTTATAAAGAACTTCCATCAAAATAATCTGAGCTGTATCATGTTTCTAACTGAAAAAGTTAGTGTTTTCAATAAGATTTCCTTACTTATTACATTTATTATGTACATTTATACTGCTTTAAAAAGTACTGCTTATTACAATAATAAAACAAAGCAAGAACATGGGAAAAGTCCCACTCACTAAACCTGTGGAATAAATATTCAAAGTTACTTGCAAGAAACAGAGCTCCAATATAAATGTTTGGTATATTCAGGGACCACTGCTCGGACCCGTATCTATCTAGAGATTGGGAGCCACTGACGTGATATCAGGAATGGAAGGGTGGCTGGAGATGCACAGCTCTTTGATCTCTTGTATGGGAGTCCCTAAAACTGCGGAGCACTCTTGCTCGGATATTTTCAGGATAGGTACATAGGTTGAAAAAAGGCCTAGGATCATCAAATTCAACCTTTCTCCACCAAATGTACATTTTGTCACTAAATTAACTATAACGCGTAATGTTATGTGTATTGAGGAAATCATCCAGCCTCTTTTTAAAGCTAGAAGTGCATAGAGAACAACCATGAGCTGCCACATTCTTATTCCTGACACTGCAGGCTAGCAGCGTTCTAAAGCTGTCCTGCCACTGCACTGAAAGTCCGGCTACTGGGAGGAAATTAACTTTATTCCTCCCAGCAGCCTCCGGCTTTTAGTTATAGAGGCGCGGATGACGCTTCAGTCACTACTCAGTACATAGTGAGTAGTGGCTATAACCGCGCCCCATATTGACATGCAGCCAGCTATCTACTGATGCACTGCCAGACATTTGTGTGGTGGATGCCTGGCTTTAGAGCGCTAATAACCTACGGATTAACCCCACATCTGCAGGTTAATAGCGTTTTTTGACATGACAGAATCCTTATAAGAAACCTTCAGATTTCTAATGAAAATATGAACTCCTGCAGTTAAACAGGATAAAATCTGAGATTTATAAGTGACTAAATACTTTCATGAACCAATATTCCCTGCACCGTCCAGTGGTGAACACAGAAAGAAAAGGGAACACTGTGCAAGAACAATATATGGACCCTTTACAGTCCAATAGTTCGATCTATGACAGAAGCTGTTGCAGTTTTGGAGGTGGAAGAGGGCCCCCTTACCTCTTGGGCCCTTGTACAGCTGCACATGTAGCTCTAATGATATGTCCACATCTGGCATGGTCTTTATGGCCTAACTGTGCACAAGACAAGATATTACACAAGACAAGTTTGATAGGTTGCCATTGAAGCATGTCTAAATTAATAAATATTCCAGTAATGTTCAATCTACTTTTTTGGGGAGTGGGGATGCGCCTGCAAACACTGCACATTCATGGGTCATATGATGAGGATGGTGATGAGGTACTAGCAAATGTGCAAGTGTAGACATTGCTGGAGCGACTACTACAAGTCCCTATATATGGCCCCATTGGAATAAACTACAAATACAGAACAAGATACAAGTATGAATATGGTTGCATCAAAAGAAACATGCTTCTTCAAGAAAATTCTGTTAGGGGAAGTATGAGCTTTATCATGTTTTTAAAGGGAACCTGTCATCAGTGCTTTATACCCCAAACAATGCCATCCATACAAAAGTGCTGTAATGCTATTTACAACTATGCCTGCAGTTTAGAAATCTGGGTTTTAATGTTAGAGAAATTTATTATTGATTTGCTCTTGAAATGAGCCCTAAGTGTTATGGGAGGGCACTGTACTTACAGCTCAGCTCCTCCCTGTTTCCTGCCCGCTGCTTATGTCCTGACAGTGATTGACAGGTCACTCTTCCTTCAAGATCTACTGCTGTCATTTCCCGGGGCTTTTCATAAACAGTAGGTTCCTGATGAAAAGCACTGTCAGTGTCTGGCACGATCTGTATAATTTACAGGTTTCATCAGCACTGACAGTCTTCTTCACTAGGACAACCAGAGAAGGAATAAGTAGCAGGAGTGAAGAGACCTGTCAGTCTCTGGAGTGATCTGCAAACTATGCAGATAATACCAGACACTGTCAGTCATTTTCATCAGGACCTTACTGTTCATGCATCGCCCCTGTGAAAGACGACTCTTGTAATAGGGTGAGCGGGAGAGACGGGTCACCGAAAGAAGAGTGACATGTCAATCAATGATAGGAGGCGGGTGTGGGCAGGAAATAGAGACGAGGGACAGCAGAGCTGGAAATGCAGTGCCCGTCCACTGCACTTACACCTCATCTGCATAACAGTTCAACAATACATTTCTCTAAGAGGTAAACCCAGATTTCTAAAATAAAGATATGGATGTAATCAGCTTTATAGTTCTTTTACATAGAAAGCATTAGTTTGAACTATAAAAACCTGATGACAGGTTCCCTTTAACTCAAAAAATTACTTCTTTCAGTACATTTTCTCTTATTTATTCAATTTTTAATAATTTTTAAAAAAACCTCCTACTATTGTTACCATAATATAAAAAGCAAGAACATGGGAAGACTCCCCCGACCCACTATCCAAGTCTGGAAATCCTTCAGTATTTCTTCAAAGTTTCTTGCAAGAAACAAAGCTCTAATATACACTGCTCAAAAAAATAAAGGGAGCACTAAAATCCCACATCCTAGATATCACTGAATGAAATATTCCAGTTGTAAATCTTTATTCATTTCATAGTAGTTACAGGCTGATCCAACTTTAGTGGAAATACCTTAAGACAAGGAAATGATGCTCAGTAGTGTGTGTGGCCTCTGCGTACCTGTATGACCTCCCTACAATGCCTGGGCAAGCTCCTGATGAGGCGGTGGATGGTCTCCCGAGGGATCTTCTCTCAGACCTGGACTAAAGCATCCGCCAACTCCTGGACAGTCTAGGTGC
This sequence comes from Ranitomeya imitator, assembly GCF_032444005.1. Classification (NCBI taxonomy): domain Eukaryota; kingdom Metazoa; phylum Chordata; class Amphibia; order Anura; family Dendrobatidae; genus Ranitomeya; species Ranitomeya imitator. Next base: position 184,729,355 of record NC_091284.1, read on the forward strand.
AACATGACATTGGTGGATAGTGCGATATATGATGTCCCAGATGTGTTCAATCGGATTCAGGTCTAGGGAACGGGTCGGCCAGTCCATAGCTTCAATGCCTTCTTCTTGCAGGAACTGCTGACACACTCCAGCCACATGAGGTCTGGCATTGTCCTGCATTAGGAGGAATCCAGGGCCACCCGCACCAGCATATGGTCTTACAAGGGGTCTGAGGATCTCATTTCGGTACCTAATGGCAGTCAGGCTACCTCTGGTGAGCACATGGAGGGCTGTGCAGCCCTCCAAAGAAATGCCACCCCACACCATTACTGACCTACTGCCAAACCGGTCATGCTGAAGGTTGTTGCAGGCAGCAGATTGCTCTCCACAGTGTCTACAGACTCTGTCACATCTGTCACATGTGCTCAGTGTGAACCTGCTTTTATCTGTGAAGAGCACAGGGTGCGAGTGGTGAATTTGCCAATCCTGGTGTTCTGTGGCAAATGCCAAGCATCCCGCACAGTGTTGGGCTGTGAGCACAACCCCCATATGTCGATGTCGGGCACTCAGACCATCCTCAGACCATCCTCATGGAGTCGGTTTCTAACTGTTTGTGCAGACACATGCACATTTGTGTCCTGCTGGAGGTCATTTTGCAGGCCTCTGGCAGTGCTCCTCCTGTTCCTCCTTGCACAAAGGCACACATTTCCTGGTGTACTGGCCTGTCTCCTGGTAGCGCCTCCAGCCTCTGGGCACTACGCTGACAGACACAGCAAACCTTCTTGCCACAGCTCGCATTGATGTGCCATCCTGTATGAGCTGCACTACCTGAGCCACTTGTGTGGGTTGTAGAGTCCATCTCATGCTGCCACGAGTGTAAAAGCACACCCAACATTCAAAAGTGACAAAAACATCAGCCAGAAAGCATTGGTACTGAGATGTGGTCTGTGGTCCCCACCTGCAGAACCACTCCTTTATTGAGTGTGTCTTGATAATTGCCAATAATTTCCATCTGTTGTCTATTCCATTTGCACAACAACATGTGAAATTGATTGTCAAAGCGTGTTGCTTCCTAAGTGGACAGTTTGATTTCACAGAAGTTTGATTTACTTGGAGTTATATTCTGGTGTTTAAGTGTTCCCTTTATTTTTTTGAGCAGTGTATATTTCTGTATGTGCAAACAGGGAATTAATTCAGAAGATTTCCCAACAAAATTATCTCATGCTTCGGATTTGAAATCTACAGCAAGTCAAATTAGGCCACTGCGGATTTTGCTGCTAATGTTCTGCTGCATACACCCTCTGACAATCACTTATTGTCTTCTCCAACATTTAGAACCAGAAACACATGGGCTACTTGCACATTGAACAAGTCTGCAGGAACATGTGCACACCACCAAGAAACTTGAAGACACAAAAGAGCACAGTGAGGTCAAAAATACTCTGTTGTAAAAAAAAATCACAGTAATAAGCAAGTGCTAGTCAAAAGATGGAAAAAACAGGGTATTTAGTTGATACGTGTTTTTGCAAAAAAATGTATACTAAGCTGCTCCACCAATCGTCAAGGTATACCCATATAGAGCAGTCCTAACTAATGTATATAATGCCTATCTGATGTATTTAAAAACCTGATCATCTGTATAGTACCTGTTTAAGCATGGTTCAGAGAGGGAATATCCATGTGGACATGCTGGATGGAACAGCAAATGACCCACAAAGGAGTGGTGAACTCCCCAGTCTTGTAGAAACAAGAGAACAATTATAGAACCAGAAACACATGGGCTACTTGCACATTGAACAAATCTGCAAGAACATTCTCAAATATTTAGTCTCAAAATACACTGCTTATTATAAGCGGGGAACGTAGGATTTACCAAGGCTGATGATTCATTCTCCAGCCTAGAACTTATAGCCCACATGAATAAGGTACACCAAATATATTATGAGGCACACACCTCTAAATTGGCGCATCCTTGATCTGCCTGTGCGACAGAAAATGAATGTATCTGATAAGTGAGCTAGTGTAGATTTCAGCGACAACATACAGTTAGGAAAAATAAGTACTTGATACACTGCCTATTTTTGCAAGTTTTCCCACCTACAAAGAATGGAGAAGGCTGTAATTTGTATCGTAGGTACACTTCATCTGTGAAAGACAGAATCTAAAAATAAAAATCAGAAAATCACATTGTATGAATTTTAAATAATTAAGCTGCAACTTATTGCATGAAATAAGTATTTGATCACCTAACCAGCAAGAATTCGGCCTCTCACAGACCTGTTAGTTTTTCTTTACGAAGCCCTCCTACTCTTCACTCATTACCTGTATTAGTTGCACCTGTTTAAACTTGTTATCTGTATAAAAGACATCTGTCCACACACTCAATCACACTCCAACATTTCCACCATGGCCAAAACCAAGAGCTGTCTAAGGACACCAGAGACAAAATTTTAGACCTGCACAAGGTTGGGATGGGCTTCAGGACAATAGGCAAGCAACTTGGTGAGAAGGCAACAACTGTTGGCACAATTATTAGGAAATGGAAGAACCACAAGATGACTGTTAATCTTACTCGGTCTGGGGCTCCATGCAAGATCTCGGCTCGTGGGGTAAGGATGATCCTGAGAAAAGTGAGGAATCAGCCGAGAACTACACGGGAGTACCTGGTAAGTCCCCCAAAGAAGCCCATGCGAAACGCGTGTTGGGACTGTTGGGACACACACTGATTGGCATGCTACATGGGTAAGCTGGATGGTGCTTGTTACCTTTAGGTTATGGACAGGGATATTTGCCAAGTGGATGGTATTGGAGTAGTACAAGCCCCTTTCTGACTTTGCCCTCTGCTCTACTTTTGGTCCATTTAACCTCTCTGTTAGACTCAATATTTGCACCTTGCTATATGCACTATGCACTTTTTTAGAGCTTTTTGAGGGATACAGCCCTCCTGCTAGCCAGCCTGTATAGACTTTTAGTGATCAGGTGCCCCTGTGGTGTACTACATAAAGGCCCTTCTTGTGCCTTGTCCATGATAAGCTATTTTTAATTTTACTCATGTATTTTTCCTGTGATTTGCTTGTTATATTGATTTTTTTCATTATTCTATTAATAAAATAGATCTTTAATATTTAAAATTTTGGACATTACTCCGTGAGTGTGTATAGGAGCTATGTATTTTGGAGTGTCCGTGATCAATTTGATCGTGTCCCTGATAAAGGCATTTTGAACCTTAATCGGTATTGATTATGTATCAGTGGGGTTTGCTTATATCTGGTAAATGAGCTGAAGAGAACTGGGATCATAATCTCAAACATTACCGTAAGTAACACACTATGTCGTCATGGATTAAAATCCTGCAGGACATGCAAGGTCCCCCTACTCATGCCAGCACATGCCCAGCCCTGTTTGAAGTTTGCCAATGACCATCTGGATGATCCAGACCAGGCATGGGAGATGGTCATGTGGTCAGATAAGATGAAAATATTACTTTTTGGTATTAACTATACTGATTAAGGGAGCTCAGTCTCCAGAAACGCGTTGAGATTCTTACCCATATGGTTCGTGCTGAAGTCTGTATCCTCTATGTTTAAAGTTTGTGAATAAAGGAAACTCTTTTTTACGGATTCAGTGAAGCTGGACATTCTCTTTTTTTATTAACTCTACTCACCATGATTGGAGGAAGAAGAAGAATGAGCACAATCCCAAGAACACTGTCCCAACCATGAAGCATGGTGGGGGCAACATCATGCTTTGAGGGTGCTTTTCTGCAAAAGGGAAAGGATGACAGCACCGTATTGAAGGGAGGATGGGTGGGGTCATGTATCGCGGGATTTTGGCAAACAAACTCCTTTCCTCAGAAAAAGCAATGAAGATGGGTCATGGCTGGGGCTTCCAGCATGACAATGACCCAAAACACACAGCCATGGTAACAAAACCTGAAAGATCTGGAGAATATCTGTATGGAGGAGTGGGCCAAACTCCCTGTTGCAGTGTGTGCAAACATAGTCAAGAACTACAGGAAACGTCTGAACTTTGTAATTGCAAACAAAGGTTTATATACAAAATATTAAGTTCTGTTTTTCTATTGCATCAAACACTTATTTCATGCAATAAAATGGAAACTAATTATGTAAATATCATACAATCTGATTTTCTGGATTTTTTTCAAGATTCTGTCTCTCGCAATTGAAGTGTACCTATGATAAAAATTACAGACCTCTCTCCATTCTTTGTTGGTGGGAAAACTTGCAAAAGCAGCAGTGTATCAAATACTTATTTTGCCCACTGTATGTCAGTGTTTTGCATATATTATAGTTGATTTGTTGCATGGTTGCAGATCTTTTACTATGCTCCACCTAAAATTTAAAAAAAGGGCCTAGGTTGATGGAAAAGAGCAAAAATTTGCAAATCATGAGCCAAATTTTGGGGATTTTTCTAAAAGGGGATAAGTGCCTGCCTCGTGACAGAATAGTATTGTGTGTAACGTCTGCATTGTATAGCTTTTATTTTATATATAAGTTATATATTATAGCTTCCCAGTTGGAGATGGGAGAATCGATTCACAGGACTCCGGTCCATCAGTCAGGTCAGTAATGTGTGACCACAGGAGTGCAAATCTTCTTACCTTCCAGAATTCCCTACTTGCTCCTCTTCTGATTAGCAAGGCTGGGGCAACGTTATCATTGCAGCGTGACGCACACACAATGTCATGCCAACATGACCAATCAAAAGAAGAGCCAGGAATGCCGGTAAGGAGATTCTCAGGATTCCTGTCCAGCGGTCACAGAGTACTGACCTTGCTGATGGACTGAAAATCAAATCTCCCATCTCTGTTCCCACTAAGTAAACATTTAGTAGGGTATTTATATTTCTTCTGCATACATTTTATATAGAAAAACAGTTGTTTGCCCACATTGGACATATGTTGAACACTTATATACAAGTGCTTTTCCCTCTGCAGCTTGCCGAACAAGAGGGAACCCAAGCAAAGTCGCTCATCTCTACTCTTGAAGAAATGACACCAGCAGCAGTCCACTCCTTTTGAATCTCCCCCAAATTTTTAAATGGCCTTTTCTTAACCATTGCTTGCCAAATTTACATTTTTACAAGTACGGATTTTTCAGAAAAGGGCGTCCCAATATTCAATTAAAAATGACAATGAGATGATTTCCTATTTTGAAAGCATTCATTTTACAAACACAACACAAAAAATTGGACCTAATTATAAAAATTACAAAATCTTAGTTGCTAGAAGCTAAAGATTAGGCGTTCCAAAAAAAGGACATTGGTAGATAATGGGTTAACAATTCTTTCAATGCTGCTATTATCCTGGTTGCTTGTGCACCTTTTTCTACCACACTTTTTTTTTAGCAATGACCTTTTGTGGCTAAAGGTACCTTCACACTCAGCGACGCTGCAGCGATACCGACAACGATGTCGATCGCTGCAGCGTCGCTGTTTGGTCGCTGGAGAGCTGTCACACAGCAGGAAGCAGAGCACCGAGGACAGATAGCGGAAGGTAAGTATGTAGTGTTTGTTTTTTTTACTTTTACGCTGGTAACCAGGGTAAACATCGGGTTACTAAGCGCGGCCCTGCGCTTAGTAACCCGATGTTTACCCTGGTTACCAGTGAAGACATCGCTGAATCGGCATCACACACGCCGATTCAGCGATGTCTGCAGGAGGTCCAGCGACGAAATAAAGTGCTGGACTTTCTGCAGCGACCAACGACATCACAGCAGGATCCTGATCGCTGCTGCCTGTCACACTGAACGATATCGCTAGCCAGGATGCTGCAACGTCACGGATCGCTAGCGATATCGTTCAGTGTGAAGGTACCTTTACCCTCCTTGTGGAGTGTGTCAATGACTGCCTTCTGGACATCTGTCAAGTGAGCAGTCTTCCCCATGATTGTGGAGCCTACTGAAACAGATTAAGGGACTTTTTTAAAAGATTAGGAAGCCTTTGCAGGTGTTTTTTGTTAATTATTCTAATTTACTGAGATAATGACTTTTGGGTTTTCATTGACTGTAAGCCATAATCATCAACATTTACAGAAATAACCATTTGAAATAGATCACTCTGTTTGCAATGACTCTACATAATATATGAGATTCACTTTTTGTACTGAAGAACTGAAATAAGTTAACTTTTTGATGATGGTCTAGTGTAGTGAGAAGTACTTGTGCATATAGAACATAGAGGCTTTGCGGATGTGTTACTAATTTGTCAAAATACCCAATTTTTTCACACTTCAATCATTATATGTTCTTTTCCCTATTTCTCATTAAGGGACCCAGTTGATACATAACAACTGCTTTCTCTATAGACATACAATGTACTTTGTTTCATTTTAACCCTTTTCTAGGCTCACTTATAAAAGAGTTGCACTTTTATTATTAGTTTTAATATACAATAAGCTCAGTGTGAAAATTTGGGTACTTTTTTGTGTGGCGGAAAATTAGTAATAAATAATACAATTATTACCCCACACCCTCCTGAAGGTCTTTTCTCTCAAATGTGTGGTGTGCACCTAACTTAACTGTACAACAGCTGTGAATTGTGATAATAATGGAAAACAGACAGGGCTTCAATTAATGCCACATCAGCAATGAGCCATAAAAAGGTAGCACATCACTACTGCATAAAAACATCTTCTTTATCACCTTATGTCATATAAAATCACTGCATACGTACATACTTCAACTTGTTCTTTAGTAAACAGCACCACTCATGTACACAGGTTATTTATGGTATTGCAGCTCAGTTTAATTCAAGTCAACAAAACAAATTTCTAGTTTTACAAGTGGTAAAGAAACAATCAAAATAATGCAAAAAGTGGACTTATGACTGATTTTTTTCCCCCAGGCTATAAAAATGGGTCCTGACACAGAGAGAAAAAATATAAGTTGTTTTCAGTAAATAAACTCATGACTTCTGGATATGGGATGGACCCTCATTTTTTATTACATGACCCAAGCTACATAGCCCAATAAAAAAAGATGCAAGTCACATGACTATAGTAAGAGTCAGGTGAAATGCTAGGCAAGTGTATTATGAGATTTACGGACACCGTGAGATCCCCGAGCTGCCGGCCACATCGGCAGGCAGCAATCCAGGGGCGGCACACTCTGCCATGCCAAAGTAGTAAAGCCAGTCCACTACAAGGCCTCCAATGACCCTACCCCTGGATGACGTTACCACTATCACATCCGCCAGGCTATCCACCAGAGCTCAGTCTATTCACCACCATTATGTAACAGCTTCTAAGTAGTCCACCATAACTTGCCGCCCACTTCCACCTGTCTCCCCATCCGCAATATCACAGCTGTGACAATAATATACAATCTGATTTGATTTAAATTGCCTTTCATTATGACTTTTATATATTTTTTATTTATTAATAAAACAGGCTAAAATCTATTTAAAAAAAAAAGACGCTAAACCCCCAACTCGGAAAGAGATATCCTTCAGCACTCAGGAGAAGAAAAGGCCCGTAAGGAACCATGACGGAAAGATTGCACTCCCTTGGGCTTAGAAGGTTAATGCCAATCACAAGTTTGTTTGTTTTGAAAATATCTGATAACATGTGCAAAAAAAAGGTTACAGATAAGGAATGCAATGATGCATAAATTAATAATAATAATAATAATATAATAATTTTTATTTATATAGCGCCAACATATTCCGCAGCGCTTTACAAATTATAGAGGGGACTCGTACAGACAATAGACATTGCAGCATAACAGAAATACAGTTCAAAACAGATACCAGGAGGAGTGAGGGCCCTGCTCGCAAGCTTACAAACTATGGGGAAAAGGGGAGACACGAGAGGTGGATGGTAACAATTGCTTTAGTTATTCGGACCAGCCATAGTGTAAGGCTCAGGTGTTCATGTAAAGCTGCATGAACCAGTTATCTGCCTAAGTATGTAGCAGTACAGACACAGAGGGCTAATACTGCATAAAGTGTATGAGAACATGATGCGAGGAACCTTTTTTTTTTTTTTATTATAAATAGGCCACACAGGGATCGTTAGGTTAATGCATTGAGGCGGTAGGCCAGTCTGAACAAATGAGTTTTTAGGGTACGCTTAAAACTGTGGGGATTGGGGATTAATCGTATTAACCTAGGTAGTGCATTCCAAAAAATCGGCGCAGCACGTGTAAAGTCTTGGTAACCTGAAAAAGGTAAGCAGTCAAGTAAAATATAATATTTACAATTGCAGAGTAAAACAAGGAAACGGAAGGGGGTGGGCGGGAAATGCTCCCACCATCTCTTCTGGAAGATGAAAGATCTAAGGAGTAAGTTTTCTCCTTATGGAGAGTGACATGCCAGGTCTAGCATGCCAGTGTGAGGAGACTTAAATGCCTTGCATGCTCCTTTGGGAAATTAAATATGTAAATTGTCTCTTTAGAGAGGAAGAAGACTAGAACTCTAGTGCCACCTATAGGAAGTAGCACTCCTACAAGTCAATATTAACCCTTTAACAAGCCTTGCAACATGATTTAGGAGAAAGAGGGAGAGACAGTGAGACAGGAAGTTACATTTTTTCATTAACTCCTCCAACAGTAATAGAAAGCCAGGCACACACATGGACTGCTGTTTCTAAAAAGGGAAACACCCAGCCTAATACAATCAATATAAATATAGATAATAAAAACTCTGGGATTTTAGGGTTTCCCTCTTCCTGCAGTATTGCGCCTCCAGGGAGTTCATTCTCAGCTGCCCCCAACTCCCAGTCTGACTGAAAGATGCACCTTGTATTGAGCAGTGGGTGATCTCAGCAGCAGTATTGTGGATGGAGATTGAGGGGATTGTCAATCAGGCTAAGTGGGCAGAGATTGAATTTTGCTTAAAACTACAAAAACACCAGTATACAGGCAAAGATGCTTACCTGTTCAAGGCCTCCAACAATTGCACTAACCAGGGTGCAGCAGACCCAAGTTAAGATGGCAAATACACAGGTGCAATAATACCGATAATGCAGCCACCCTACAATGAGGAAATGGCTACTTGGTGCACCTGTGCAAACAAATAGTCTGTATGTGGCGTGTTCACACAGGAATGCAAAGTATATGGCTCAAAGCCTATTAATGACGCCATATAGCATCATGCACAGGATGCATTATGGTAAGCCCGCTATTGATGAAGGTTTACCGATCGGCAGGTGTGTAGGGTCACTGATCAGTCAGCTTAAAGAGACACCTAGTCTTTAGTTGGCTTCTTAAAATGCTCTTTTTAGTATTTGGCAGAAAAACTTTCAAAAAAGTTTACATAACCATTCTGACATGGATTTTCAAAGTAAGTACACTGGCCTCAAAAAGTCTAAGATTGTTTTGATACTTCATAAATGCAGTTTCAATTATGTAATATGTTCCCATTACTTGTCTGGTTGGAGTATTTTGTTATTATTTATTGCATTAAGGCCGGCCTCACACTCAGCGTATGAAAATACGGTCCGTATATTACGGCCGTAATACGCTGAAAAGTCCCGAAAATAGTGGTCCGTAGCTCCTCCGTAGGCAGGGTGTGTCACCGTTTTTTGCGCATGGCATCCTCCGTATGTAATCCGTATGGCATCCGTACTGCGTGGTTTTCTCGCAGGCTTGCAAAACCAACATACCGCTATAGAAGTGATCCATGTGTCTCAAAAATAAAAAATAAAAATATATATATATACTGTCTATATATATACATATATATGTCAGTAGACACATATATGTATATATATTAATATTTATTCCAGCGCTATACAGCTTGAAAGCCGGTAATTCAATTACCGGCTTTTTCTTTCTCCTTCATAAAACCCGACATGATTTGAGACATGGTTTACATACAGTAAACCATGTCTTCTCTCCATTTTTTTTGCAGATTCCACACTACTAATGTCAGTAGTGTGTATCTGCAAAATTTGGCCATTCTAGCTCTTAAAATAAAGGGTTAAATGGCGGAAAAAATTGGCGTGGGCTCCCGCGCAATTTTCTCCGCCAGAGTAGTAAAGCCAGTGACTGAGGGCAGATATTAATAGCCTGGAGAGGGTCCACGGTTATTGGCCCCCCCCAGGCTAAAAATATCTGCCCCCAGCCACCCCAGAAAAGGCACATCTGGAAGATGCGCCTATTCTGGCACTTGGCCACTCTCTTCCCATTCCCGTGTAGCGGTGGGATATGGGGTAATGAAGGGTTAATGCCACCTTGCTATTGTAAGGTGACATTAAGCCTAATTAATAATGGAGAGGCGTCAATTATGACACCTATCCATTATTAATCCAATTGAATGAAAGGGTTAAATAAAACACAAACACATTATTTTAAATTATTTTAATGAAATAAAAACAATGGTTGTTGTAGTATTTTATTCAACGCCCAATCCAGTCACTGAAGACCCTCGTTCTGTGAAAGAAAAAACATAATAAACCAACAATATACTTACCCTCCGCAGATCTGTAACGTCCAACGATGTAAATCCTTCTGAAGGGGTTAAAACATTTTGCAGCAAGGAGCTGTGCTAATGCAGGCTGCTCCTCGCTGCAAAACCCCAGGGAATGAGGCTAAAAATAGATCAATGATCTATATTTAGCTTCATTTGCGGTGAGGCGCCCTCTGCTGGCTGTTCATAGATCGTGGGAAATTACCTAGAAAGCTCCCTGGCTTTAGTAGTGTGGAATCTGCAAAAAAAATGGAGAGAAGACATGGTTTACTGTATGTAAACCATGTCTCAAATCATGTCGGGTTTTATGAAGGAGAAAGAAAAAGCCGGTAATTGAATTACCGGCTTTCAAGCTGTATAGCGCTGGAATAAATATTAATATATATACATATATGTGTCTCACTGACATATATATATATATATATACCTATTCTATGTGTACACATTTATTCTACCTATTCTACTGTAAGCTGTCAGTGTGATTTTACTGTACACCGCACTGAATTACCGGCTTTTCTCTCTAACAGCGCTGCGTTTTTCTCGCAAGTCACACTGCTTGTCCGTGTGTAATCCGTATTTTTCACGCTTCCATAGACTTTCATTGGCGTATTTCTTGCGCAGTACGGTGACAAACGCAGCATGCTGCGATTTTGTACGGCCGTAGAAAGCCGTATAATACTGATCAGTAAAATACGGCAAATAGGAGCAGGGGCATAGAGAATAATTGTGCCGTATTTTTTGCGAGTTTTACGGACGTAGATTCTGCGCTCTTACGTCCGTAAAACTCGCGAGTGTGAGGCCGGCCTAATACATTTACAGATTTTTGGTCTTTCTTGCATTTCTGAACTATTTGCTGATATCCTGTGACTAGAGGTACCTTCACACTCAGCGACGCTGCAGCGATACCGACAACGATGTCGATCGCTGCAGCGTCGCTGTTTGGTCGCTGGAGAGCTGTCACACAGACAGCTCTCCAGCGACCAACGATCCCGAGGTCCCCGGGTAACCAGGGTAAACATCGGGTTACTAAGGGCAGGGCCGCGCTTAGTAACCCGATGTTTACCCTGGTTACCAGCGTAAAAGTAAAAAAAACAAACAGTACCAGGGAAAACCAGGGATTCAAGCTTCAGGAGGCTAATTTGCATATTCCAGGTGCCTTCTGGGAGAAGCGAAGTCTCCCTAAGCTAGAAGATCGTTGGGTACAGCCGGGACCAGCTGCTTCGAAAGCATCACCAAACCAGGGATTCAAGCTTCAGGAGGCTAATTTGCATATTCCAGGTGCCTTCTGGGAGAAGCGAAGTCTCCCTAAGCTAGAAGATCGTTGGGTACAGCCGGGACCAGCTGCTTCGAAAGCATCACCAAACCAGGGATTCAAGCTTCAGGAGGCTAATTTGCATATTCCAGGTGCCTTCTGGGAGAAGCGAAGTCTCCCTAAGCTAGAAGATCGTTGGGTACAGCCGGGACCAGCTGCTTCGAAAGCATCACCAAACCAGGGATTCAAGCTTCAGGAGGCTAATTTGCATATTCCAGGTGCCTTCTGGGAGAAGCGAAGTCTCCCTAAGCTAGAAGATCGTTGGGTACAGCCGGGACCAGCTGCTTCGAAAGCATCACCAAACCGCGCGCCGTAATTTTGCCTGTGGGACATTATTGCAAGAGAGCTTGGCTGAGTAGATTACACAAGAAGGAAAACACACAGCAAGTCAGCAGGATCTAGGAGCAACATGGCAGATGTGACAACCTACATGGTGAGCTGCAGCATGTGCTACATGTTCACAGATCGACCAGAAGAAGAATCCAATTTCACCTGTCAGAAGTGTAGACTAGTGGCCCTTTTAGAAGAAAAGGTGCGGGGTCTGGAAGAAAGAATAGCAACTTTGAAACTCATCAAAGAGAATGAAGACTTTCTAGACAGAACAGAAGCATCTCTACTGGTCACAGAAGGTGCAAAAAGTGTCAGAGAACCTCCAAAAGCAGATGAGTGGAAGCATGTGACCAAAAGAAGCAAGAAGACCATGGAGAAATCACCAACCACACAACTGAAGAACCGATATCAAATCTTTGTAGAGGATGAAGATGGCACACCTAAAAATGAAGCAATACCAGCAAGCAAAAAAGAAAAGGGCACACAGCAACAAGTGACAGCAAAAAGTACAGCCAAGAAGCAACGAAGAGTGGTGGTGGTGGGAGACTCACTACTGAGAGGCACAGAAGCAGCCATCTGCAGACCGGACATAACTGCAAGAGAAGTATGCTGCCTTCCAGGTGCGATGATCAAGGATGTGACCGATAGGATACCAAAGCTCTTCAGCTCCAAGGACGTCCACCCATTTCTTCTGATACATGTTGGCACCAATGACACGGCAAGGAAGGACCTACCGACAATCTGCAAGGACTTTGAAGAGTTGGGGAAGAAAGTAAAGGAACTGGATGCACAGGTAGTTTTTTCTTCTATCCTTCCAGTAGATGGGCATGGCACCAGGAGATGGAACAGGATCCTTGATGCAAACAACTGGCTAAGACGATGGTGCAGACAACAAGGATTCGGATTCCTGGACCACGGTGTGAATTACTTGTACGATGGACTCCTCGCCAGAGACGGACTACACCTCAACAAACCTGGGAAACACACATTCGCCAGAAGACTCGCTACACTCATCAGGAGGGCGTTAAACTAGAAGAAGAGGGGACGGGAAGAAAAACATTAGACTCGAACAAAGACGACCCAGGAAAACATACTCAGAAGGGAGGTAAGAACATTTCTAAAACAATCCACAGTGAGGAGATTGGAACAAAACAAAATCCTCTAAACTGCATGCTCGCAAACGCCAGAAGCCTGACAAACAAGATGGAAGAACTAGAAGCAGAAATATCTACAGGTAACTTTGACATAGTGGGAATAACCGAGACATGGTTAGATGAAAGCTATGACTGGGCAGTTAACTTACAGGGTTACAGTCTGTTTAGAAAGGATCGTAAAAATCGGAGAGGAGGAGGGGTTTGTCTCTATGTAAAGTCTTGTCTAAAGTCCACTTTAAGGGAGGATATTAGCGAAGGGAATGAGGATGTCGAGTCCATATGGGTTGAAATTCATGGAGGGAAAAATGGTAACAAAATTCTCATTGGGGTCTGTTACAAACCCCCAAATATAACAGAAACCATGGAAAGTCTACTTCTAAAGCAGATAGATGAAGCTGCAACCCATAATGAGGTCCTGGTTATGGGGGACTTTAACTACCCGGATATTAACTGGGAAACAGAAACCTGTGAAACCCATAAAGGCAACAGGTTTCTGCTAATAACCAAGAAAAATTATCTTTCACAATTGGTGCAGAATCCAACCAGAGGAGCAGCACTTTTAGACCTAATACTATCTAATAGACCTGACAGAATAACAAATCTGCAGGTGGTTGGGCATTTAGGAAATAGCGACCACAATATTGTGCAGTTTCACCTGTCTTTCACTAGGGGGACTTGTCAGGGAGTCACAAAAACATTGAACTTTAGGAAGGCAAAGTTTGAACAGCTTAGAGATGCCCTTAATCTGGTAGACTGGGACAATATCCTCAGAAATGAGAATACAGATAATAAATGGGAAATGTTTAAGAACATCCTAAATAGGCAGTGTAAGCGGTTTATACCTTGTGGGAATAAAAGGACTAGAAATAGGAAAAACCCAATGTGGCTAAACAAAGAAGTAAGACAGGCAATTAACAGTAAAAAGAAAGCATTTGCACTACTAAAGCAGGATGGCACCATTGAAGCTCTAAAAAACTATAGGGAGAAAAATACTTTATCTAAAAAACTAATTAAAGCTGCCAAAAAGGAAACAGAGAAGCACATTGCTAAGGAGAGTAAAACTAATCCCAAACTGTTCTTCAACTATATCAATAGTAAAAGAATAAAAACTGAAAATGTAGGCCCCTTAAAAAATAGTGAGGAAAGAATGGTTGTAGATGACGAGGAAAAAGCTAACATATTAAACACCTTCTTCTCCACGGTATTCACGGTGGAAAATGAAATGCTAGGTGAAATCCCAAGAAACAATGAAAACCCTATATTAAGAGTCACCAATCTAACCCAAGAAGAGGTGCGAAACCGGCTAAATAAGATTAAAATAGATAAATCTCCGGGTCCGGATGGCATACACCCACGAGTACTAAGAGAACTAAGTAATGTAATAGATAAACCATTATTTCTTATTTTTAGTGACTCTATAGCGACAGGGTCTGTTCCGCAGGACTGGCGCATAGCAAATGTGGTGCCAATATTCAAAAAGGGCTCTAAAAGTGAACCTGGAAATTATAGGCCAGTAAGTCTAACCTCTATTGTTGGTAAAATATTTGAAGGGTTTCTGAGGGATGTTATTCTGGATTATCTCAATGAGAATAACTGTTTAACTCCATATCAGCATGGGTTTATGAGAAATCGCTCTTGTCAAACCAATCTAATCAGTTTTTATGAAGAGGTAAGCTATAGACTGGACCACGGTGAGTCATTGGACGTGGTATATCTCGATTTTTCCAAAGCGTTTGATACCATGCCGCACAAGAGGTTGGTACACAAAATGAGAATGCTTGGTCTGGGGGAAAATGTGTGTAAATGGGTTAGTAACTGGCTTAGTGATAGAAAGCAGAGGGTGGTTATAAATGGTATAGTCTCTAACTGGGTCGCTGTGACCAGTGGGGTACCGCAGGGGTCAGTATTGGGACCTGTTCTCTTCAACATATTCATTAATGATCTGGTAGAAGGTTTACACAGTAAAATATCGATATTTGCAGATGATACAAAACTATGTAAAGCAGTTAATACAAGAGAAGATAGTATTCTGCTACAGATGGATCTGGATAAGTTGGAAACTTGGGCTGAAAGGTGGCAGATGAGGTTTAACAATGATAAATGTAAGGTTATACACATGGGAAGAGGGAATCAATATCACCATTACACACTGAACGGGAAACCACTGGGTAAATCTGACAGGGAGAAGGACTTGGGGATCCTAGTTAATGATAAACTTACCTGGAGCAGCCAGTGCCAGGCAGCAGCTGCCAAGGCAAACAGGATCATGGGGTGCATTAAAAGAGGTCTGGATACACATGATGAGAGCATTATACTGCCTCTGTACAAATCCCTAGTTAGACCGCACATGGAGTACTGTGTCCAGTTTTGGGCACCGGTGCTCAGGAAGGATATAATGGAACTAGAGAGAGTACAAAGGAGGGCAACAAAATTAATAAAGGGGATGGGAGAACTACAATACCCAGATAGATTAGCGAAATTAGGATTATTTAGTCTAGAAAAAAGACGACTGAGGGGCGATCTAATAACCATGTATAAGTATATAAGGGGACAATACAAATATCTCGCTGAGGATCTGTTTATACCAAGGAAGGTGACGGGCACAAGGGGGCATTCTTTGCGTCTGGAGGAGAGAAGGTTTTTCCACCAACATAGAAGAGGATTCTTTACTGTTAGGGCAGTGAGAATCTGGAATTGCTTGCCTGAGGAGGTGGTGATGGCGAACTCAGTCGAGGGGTTCAAGAGAGGCCTGGATGTCTTCCTGGAGCAGAACAATATTGTATCATACAATTATTAGGTTCTGTAGAAGGACGTAGATCTGGGGATTTATTATGATGGAATATAGGCTGAACTGGATGGACAAATGTCTTTTTTCGGCCTTACTAACTATGTTACTATGTTACTATGTTACATACTTACTGAGCACAGCGGCCGGAAAGCAGAGCGGTGACGTCACCGTTCTGCTTTCCGGCTGACCGACGCTCACAGCCAGTGCAGGAGGAGTGCAGAGAAGCTGAGCGCCGGGGACAGACAGCGGTAAGTATGTAGTGTTTGTTTTTTTTACTTTTAGCATGGTAACCAGGGTAAACATCGGGCCATCGCGGCCCTGTGCTTAGTAACCCGATGTTTACCCTGGTTACCAGTGAAGACATCGCTGGATCGGTGTCACACACGCCGATCCAGCGATGTCTGCAGGGAGTCCAGCGACGAAATAAAGTTCTGGACTATCCTCAGCGACCAACGATCTCCCAGCAGGGGCCTGATTGTTGGTCGCTGTCAAACACAACGATTTCCTTAACGATATCGTTGCTACGTCACAAAAAGCAACGATATCGTTAATGATATCGTTATGTGTGAAGGTACCTTAAGGCCAGGGTCACACTTGCGTTTGCAATGCGAGAAGCTTGCGCGAGTCTCTCGCATCAATACCTGGCACTGCTGCCGGAACTCAGGACCGGAGCTTTCAGCTGCATAGAAATACATTCAGCTGCACGCTCCAGTATTGATGTGCGAGTTTCTCTCATTGCACACTCAAATATGACCCCGGCCTAAGAGCGATCTTGTACCCTGGGACTTAAAGAGAATCTGTCAGCAGGTTTTTGCTATTTAATCTGAGGGCAGCATAATGTAGAGGCTGAAACACTGATTTCAGTGATGTGTTATTTATTAGGCTGTGTGCTGTTGTTTCAATACAATGAGGGTTTTATCAGGAGGAATTTAACACTGCTGGTATAGCACACTCATGCTTCCTGGTTTAAGTCAGCCCCTACCACTGATTTGCAGCTTTCTGTCAATATACAATGTATACAAAACAATGGTAGGAAAAAGACCTACAGAGTATATGTATCCAATAAAAAATACATTATTAGCTTAATACACAAATTACACAAGTAGTAAAAACAGAGGCTGCTAAGCACACATGCAGAGGAACATAGGCATATGCAGGAGGTGAAAAGGCACGAGAAATATAGCATAAGTATAGCCTGACCCCCTGAATATACTGTAATCAGTTGGATATAGCTTTCCAAAACACATAGAAGTGGAGCTAGAGTACAAAAGTCTCACTTGTTCTCTATAGGCCAGTCCGAGCCTGAATATGAATAAATTTATTCAAAGGGGCATTGCATTATTCATACAATGCAATAAAGAAGTACAAATGATAAGCAAATATATTGGTTAATATGGATTAGAATCCCTTGAAAGTTAGACGTTTGTGACTTATTAACGGTTTGACAACAGTCCAGGAGCTGACATATCGTTTCGTTGGTGCAGCTGCACCAGGGCCCAGAGGTGCAGGGGGGCCTGCCACCAGCAGCAACTACTTCAGCTGGATGTGTGCCAAGGATGTCGGCATCCGGTGATGTCGTGTCCCATGATGAGGACACCAAAGTCAGCTGCCGATTCCCATGCCAGCAGTAGAACAGGAAGAGGGGCACATATATACCTGAATGGGACACAAATATAGTTGGATGGGGCCCATTATAGTATGATGGGTCACATTATAGCAGGAAGGGCCACATCATAACCGGATGGGGCACATTATAACCGGATGGAGTCCATATATACTGTACCTGGATGGGACACATATTTATCAGGATGGGGAACATATATTCCAGAATAGGGCACATTATACCAGGATGAGGGACCTACATACCAGGATGAGGGACATTATACCAGGATGTGATATATATATAAAAAATGCGCCAAAAGCAGTGTGAAAGACTGGTGGAAGGCATGCAAAGACGCATGAAAGCTGTGATTAAAAATCATGGTTATTCCACAAAATATTGATTTCTAGGAACTCTTCTTGAGTTAAAACATTAGTATTGTTGTTTCTAAATGATTATGACCTTGTTTTCTTTGCATTATTTGAGGTCTGAAAGCACTGTTTTTTTTTAAATTTTGACCGTTTTTCTTTTTCAGAAAAAAAATACAAAATGTATTGCTTGGAAATTCGGAGACATGTTGTCAGAAGTTTATGGAATAAAATAACAATTTACATTTTACTCAAAAATATACCTATAAAGAGAAAAATCAGACAAGCAGAACATTTTGCATTGGTCTCTTTTGCCAGAGCTGTATCTCGTATATCTTGGTTGCCATAAAAGGAGGTTGTTTCAAACACATTTCTTGCACAGGGGCCCTCAGCTGTCAGTGTCCGCCTCTGCTATAGTATACATATAAATATGATATGTTTAAACTTTCCACCTTAAAAACCTAACTTCCACTTTGAGTTCTCTTACATTTTTTCCTCTGTTAAGCTATGACATACTGCACTTGGCTCAAGACACCACACATCTGGAAACCAAATGTTCTTTTGTATAAAAAAGAGCATGATCCAAAAGTTAGTCCCATAGTCTGTTCCTGGATCCCAGTTAGCATGATGCTGATCCTGCTCGGTGTACTGCTACACTTGGTGGTTGCAACCTGGGCACAATATGATTATTATTACTCCCAACAAGATTACGGAAATGGTGACCAATGGAGTAACCTTTTTAGGCAAGGATTTAATTTCCAGTGTCCACATGGACAGGTTGTGGTTGCCATAAGAAGCACATTCAGCAAAAAAGAGGGATCAGATAGAAGATGGAATTACGGGTGTATGCCAACACCGCATGATCTTGGAGAACTTACAGAATGTTGGTGGGAAGATATCAACAGAGCTGGACTGGAATGGTAAGAAATGATCACTTGGCACAAATGGTAGGATTTTATTAAGTGAGTTTTATGTTTATTACATTTAGGTTTAAACTTAATGCTAATGAGACTTCTTTTTTCAAGGTATATTAAAAAAACCTACAAAGCCACAGAAAAGAACACACATTTATAATCCATAGCATGGTACAACAAGTCACATACCATCAACCAAACACGTTATTAAGTAAAATAGCCTAACAACATGAACAACAATCCATATTACGAGGTGGAAAGTATTTATCGTGTACATATTAGTTAGATATTAATAAATGGATATAAGAATTTACACTAGGTATTTGTCAGGATCTGATTATCTTGATGATGTTTTTATAGTCCATAATCCATAGCATTTTCTTACTGTAGTATAATTCCCTGACTTAACACTGATTAATTATGAATTTAAATCCAGTACTTTGAATTGTAGTTTGTGACTCACAAAACCTGCAAATGGTTTATGAATAATTGTGCCTGCCTCAGCTATGCTGTCACAGAAGAGAGCAGACTCCATAGCAAAGTTTAAAATGGACCTCTTATTATGGTTCAGAGTTTCACCACGCAGGACATAACGGACCGATGTTCTCCTTCACCGTGCTCTTAGTATTCCAATGCCCAACCGTGGGGGGCGCTATTACTCTGCAAAGTGCATCAGAGAAGCATTGTTGTAGAAGCGGCATGGCGAGATTACTCACTCGTAGCTAGAAGAAATAGTGTGCTTGTCATGAATACAGAAGAAAAAGGAAAGTAGACCACCACAATCAGAGGAGACTGATTTTAACTGGACTCTTCACTTTTCCATGAATAGAACTGGTATCTTACCAATCTGATGACTGCAGTATTTACTTGGTGTATCTAAGCCATGTTATATGGAGCGCCCCCAGACACAGGGCCACGAGTTCTCGGTACCGGGCCTCTCTGATTCGGTTCTGAGGCTGTCACGGTGGCTAGACCCGGTCCGTGACCCTGCTAAGGGGCGTCCAATAAAGGTGGTACAGTCTGTCAGGGATTTGTGACGCCACCTGTGGTGTTCGGTCAGGGTGACTGACGCTGCTGTGGGGTCCGCTGGGGTGATGGAATGGCAGCTGGATGGTATACCTTCCCACAGGTGAAGTATGTCCCCAGGGCTTCTCAGTAAGGTGCAGTCAATAACGAGGACACAAGGTTGCAGTCTCTTTACCTCTTTACTGAAGACTTCAGGATCCTCAATCCAGAGCACGCTTAACAGGGCTATCTGAGACCGGCCGGTCCGATGGTCACTTCCAGAGTTCCCTTTGCAGGTGGAAATCAGTGCCTACCACTAGCGCCTGTGTGTTGTAGTGCTACCCTGCTGAGCATTCGGAATAGTCCTCACAACTGCTGTTCTCGTTTGTTCTTTCTAATTCTCTCTTGCTTGTTCCAGATGTTACTAGTTTCTCGTCCCCCAGGTATGTTATGGCTAGGACGCACCCGTATGACGGGAAGGTTCGGAGCTCTTCCGGGACCCTAGAGACGCCCCTCTCCACGCGTTGCCCCCTATGTCTTCGTAGGAAATTTAAGGTAGACAGCCAACCTATAATTAACTGTCCTGCGGAGTTCGAAGTAAGGCCTAGAGTCAGTTACTCCCGCTGTGTTCCGGCCACCGGCTACGCGCCTCAGTAGGATGTTGCCTCGGTCTCACGGCACGACTCCTACTGGCTCTCCTTTTTGCTTGCTCTCGTTTCTCACTGTTCCACAATATCCTTCCCTTCGTGTCACTCTCTTAGGATACCGCCGCAGGGTGTGCAGGCGTGGTTCCGTAACGTTCTGCTCTGTTCGCTAGGCACCTGCCAGGTTCCCACGCCTGACAGGGACCCCCCTGTGTCTTCTCCCTGCAACACCCCCTGCCACGGGATGTTGCCTGAATCCAACCCAGTCAGCTTCTGACTAACTTCCTATCCAACCCCTAGTTTTACCAGTGTGAGTAGTGGCCCAATAAATAAAGCCTTTTTCTCCCCCTAGTGGCCGGAGTGTGAAGTGTAATGTGTGCTGGTGATACCTGGTCAGTAGAATTCCTTCAGTGCCATCAGACGTACCATCACTCCCCTTAGTGGCAGAGTGTCATACTGCAACGACCAGATCTCTGGGGCGCTGCATTAAATAAAATGTGTTACAGATATGTGGCCTCCAATAAACACTGCATGTATTTAAGGGGCAAAGGTGGCCAAAAGATATGTCTTGCACTTTGCACTCATCCTATAGACCAGACCTTCTCAAACGTTTCTTTTTTTACTGAGGCCTCACCAAACTGATTAAGGTAATGCCTGGACCTCACAAGAGAGACCACAACAATGTCTGGATCTCACAAGACAGACCAAGACAATGTCTGGATCTCACAAGACAGACCAAAATAATGTCTAGATCCCACAAGACAGACCAAGACAATGTCTGGATCTCACAAGACAGACCAAGACAATGTCTGGATCTCACAAGACAGACCAAGACAATGCCTGGCTCTCACAAGACAGACCAAGACAATGCCTAGATCTCACAAGACAGACCAAGACAATGTCCAGATCTCACAAGACAGACCAAGACAATGTCTGGATCTCACAAGACAGACCAAGACAATGTCTGGATCTCACAAGACAGAGCAAGACAATGTCTAGATCTCACAAGACAGACCAAGACAATGTCCAGATCTCACAAGACAGACCAAGACAATGTCTGGATCTAACAAGACAGACCAAGACAATGTCTGGATCTCACCATCTATACTGGAAGTCCATGCTCAAGTTTATCATATTTCTCAGTTTTACTTTTTTGAACTAACTCAACCTAGTATAACATCAAATTAGTTGTCTACTAGCAAGATATTGACCAAACCTTAGGATAGGTTATTAATATCAGAAGGGGGGAGGTTCAACAACCGGCAGCCCCACCCATCAGCTGTCATCCATACACTGTTTACACGTGGCCTCCGCTGGTGCTGATAGCAGCAAATGAGTGGGAATGCTGGGTGGACGCCATCGATCTGATATTGATGACCTATGTAAGAGCTAAAAGATAGGTCATCAATAAAAAAGTGGAATGACAACCCCTTTAGGCTGTGTGCCCAAGATGAGCTTTTAATGTTGTGTATTTTCGCTGTGCCAAAAATGCAGCATCTTACAATTTCAGCAAAGTGGATGGGATTTAAAGAAATCTCCTATCTTGAGTTTTGTTTTTTTTTTTGCTCAGTGTAAACTGACCTGCAGTGTGCTTTTTAAATCCGCAACATGTGTTTCTCTTGCGGGTACGCTGAGTTTTATGTGCAGATTTTGCCCCATAGGCTTACTTTACATGCAAAAAATCTATAGGTAAAAAATGCACTTTTAGCAGAAATACTTGTACTGTACATAAAAAACGCATGTAATCCAGACAGGACTAGATCAATAAAGTTTTATCAAAACCAAATACCAGGAAGTATTACAGACAAAACTGCTTTATTTAAAACATGACACACCAACAAGAGACAAAACACACCGTATCAAAAACACTATAAAAATGCATGTTAAAAAACGCGATGTAAAAGCTCAAGTAACCTAATTTATTTAATAATTGCAGAAAATCTGCAACATCAAAAGCTCATCAAAATCTCATTGCGGGAACACAGCCTTAGGTTACATGCACACATTGTGTATTTGATGGGTTTTTACCTCAGTATTTGTAAGTCAAAACCAGGAGTGGAACAATCAGAGGAAAAGTATAATAGAAACATATGCACCACTTCTGTATTATCACCCACTCCTGGTTTTGGCTTACAAATACTGAGGTAAAAAACTCAACAAATGCTGAACGTGTGAACATGGCTTTAAGGTACAGAATAAGTTAGTTATGTTGCTCAACTATAGATTTCTGCCACCATAGCAAGGATTGTAAAAATGCTATTACTTCTATATAAACTGCCTCCCTAGGAGCAGCACACCATAACTATGGGGAGCCACATGGTCCTGCAAATAATAATAGTATAACAACATTTTTAGTATTATATCACATGTTCTTGACAAATTAATAGTAATGACAATTAGAAACTTTTTTTTTGCTTTCTATGATAATGTCATGCTCACACTAGATTTATATGCTGCAGATTGGGGGGATGGGTGAACAAAATCTGCAGAGTGCAATAGGACCAGCAAAGTGAGTAGGTTTTTACCAAATATCATCCTCTAACTGGGTAAAGAAAGATCAACATGGAATCTGCATCAAAATTGACCTTCCAGGCAGATGTCAGATCCGCTATATTGTAATTCATGCTGCAGATACTCACTCTATATTTCACAGACGGCAATGCATAGGGACATTTTGTATTATATTATACATTATTTTAGCACTTTGAATTTTCCTTTGCCTTTGACACTGAGGAAACCGTTCCCATCTCACTTCTGTGTAGCGACATCATCAGATCAGATGATCAAAAGTGATTTGGATGAGGAGACAGAAGCCAAGGATTTGGGGAGCTACAGCCACATCATCACCCCTTTGGTCAAATGATCTGATGTTATCATGACACAAAATAAAGGGAGAGCAACGAAAAACAGGGCTAAAAGTGGTGGATTAAAATGTGTTCTGGATAGAGAAGATGTATATTTTCTCATGTTCTGTCATTCTACAAACACTTTGTTTTAAGCTGAACGATTCCTTTAATTAAAGCAAAGTGTATTGAAAACTTTGAGTGAAAAAGCTTCTTTTCTCCACTGTACGGTATTTAATATCTTCTTGTCTTTACATCCATCTGTGAATTTTCATTATTTTTTTTGCCTCTAGAATCACGGTAATACCATTATTGGCCTCTCCTCTTTTGTTATAGTAACGATATATCTAACTTCACCGCTACTGCTGCATACAGAAATAGCAAACATTTTACAACAGGCATCACATTATGAGCCATTGAAGATAATTTAATATATGAGAAATTATACATTCTGTCAATGCTGAGGACCTCGCTCTCCTCCACTTCCCCCATTATACGTAAATTATGGATGCCAATCAAGCCATGCATTACTATTCTACTGACATCTTTTGTGTATTGTGCGCTTATATAAACCTTTGTAGCTATTGATTAGTACAACGTTTTGTTCCATTTATCACGATATAAACTACTGTATTGTTTCCCATTAGCGTGAGATTATTATAATTTCATGGCTATAGATTGTTTATAGAGATAAAGCTCTGTGTACCAGATGCATTTTATGCCTTGATGCTATTGTCGCCAGCTTCTTTTTTTCTTAACTGCTTTGTATTCTAGCTGCTGGGGAGACATAGAGAAAGATTACAAGCTTGTGATGGGGATCTAAAAGAACTTGCAGCAGCATATATTGTCAAGCATATCAAATATGCAATTCTTTCGGGAGGTCTGCAGGCCTTCCACTGTGATTTAAAGGCATGGTAGTCTCTAAAATTTACTTAGTGCCACTCCACCCAACACAAGGGTAGACTTAGCAGGGACAGCGGTGATAATGTGTGCAAACTGTAAAGCGCTGCGGAATATGTTAGCGCTATATAAAAATAAAGAAGATTATCCTGTCAGCAGATCACACAAAGCAGCCTATGAAAGCCTGATGGCAATGTGTCTATTATACTTTTTCAAGTGGGTGCATGACTTTCCTAGAAAACTGTTCTTTCATCCCCAAACCTTCAAGAGATCATTTGGCCATCAACGTCTTCATGTTCTTAAGAATGTCGGTCAGGGGTGCAGCAATCATGGCGAAATTCGGAATAAACCGCCCAAAAATGCCTGAACTGGTTTCTTGGAAATGGGTTGTGGACAATTTTAGATCGCCTCCACCTTATTCATTTGCGGCTTTACATCTCTCTTACGAAGTAAAGGCGAAGTTAAGTAAATTCTGTTGCCCAAGTATTTTCCCTTCTTTTTCCCCATGACACACTTCTTTGGAATTATGGTAGCCCTCCCTTCCTCAGCGCATCCATCACGGCCTGGAACTTGTGCATATGACTTCCCCAATATAGGCTGAAAATCGCGATATCTTCGAAGCTGCAGTGTACTTTTGGTGAGGGCCTAATATCCAATCCATGGCCCTCTGGAAGGTAGCTGGGGCTCCCTCCTTGCAGGTCTTCTGTTTTACTGGAAGAAACCATCAGGTGTGGAAGAGGCCATCTTCTCCTTTGTACTGTGAGAGAGGAGGATTTGCCAGTGACCTTTCGTTAGGTCCAGGGTGGTGATATATCTGGCCGACCCTAGGTACTCTATTAATTAATTGATGCAGGACATTGGATACGTGTCAAAGTTAGCCACCTTATTCTAAATCACCTTGCGGCACACTTCGGGGATTCTATAAGGCTTTTAGTTTACATGCACATGTGCTTCCATCAGGATTTCATGTTCAACAACCTGGGTACATCATATCAACTTAGAAAACAGGTCCTGGTTCCTCTGACACTGTGACATCCTTGGTGTCCTCTTCTGGCTTGTCCAGCCAACATGGAGTTTCAACGGGGTTCCTCTGTTGCCCTGCTTTGATGGGTAGCGGCATGAGAGGATTTTGGAAGGAAGAGGTGGTAGCGGTTAACTGGCAGGTGGGACAGGACTTGCAGCACCTTAGAATTTCTCTGTGACATCTGTGCCAATAGAACCTCTGCATGACTTGTTTTTGAGTTTTGTTCACCCCAAGATGGCCACCCAAGACATGTAAATGGGCCATGTCCAACATCCTTTGTCTATGGGGGCCTGGTACAAATAATTCCACTCCACTATCTCATCCCTCACCTTAGTAACCCGGTACAATAAGTCCCCACTCAACATGATATAGGGAAACCTGGTGTCAGCCCCGACTCCTGTGTTATGCCATTTATAACAGTTACCTTATTGAATGTTTCTTTTAGAGTTAGGTCCCTATGTTAGGTGAACCCCAATTTTATTCTGGTCACTCCTATCTCAGGAATCTCTGCCTCAAGGAATACTACTTTCTTCTCTTTTCTCATTACACAGAAGGGAAACCCGCCAGACTCTGGGGTAGGTGAAACTTTTTTAGGGCCAACCCATTTTTTACCCGAGCAATCGAGGTATCTCCCCCTCTCCCACAAGTCCCAAAACAACAAAAACTCCCAGCCTATGATAATGGAGTGCAATATATCCTGGACCATGCCGACCTCATGGGACTCAGCATCCATGTGAATTCAGCGGATGACCACGTTCTCCTCAGGAATCAATTTGAGAAAGAGTGTGACCCTCACATGGGCCACCAAACTCCCTGAGTCTAGTAGTCCAGTCATTTGCAGATCATTTACTTTTACACAACAAGTTTGAGACCCCTAGCTGAGTGGACAGTCCTCACTGCAAACTGGATATGCATATAATGAACACCGTCCATTTGCTCAGTGGTCAGGGGACAATAGGCAGCTATGTGACCTGGGCCATGATATTTCCAGGAAATAAGATCCCCCGATGAGGCCCTCAGCATAGCCTCCTCCCCACCCAGACTTTGAACGCCTCACCCCCTTTTTAACACCCCAGTATGTAGTGGCTTGCCTCCCCAAGGACCCGTCAACCCCTGATACCATTTGACCAGTCCGTCCAAGTCATCGGTGTTCCAGGGATCTACCTGGCTAACTTAAGTCTGCATCGGGCTCATAAGGGAGTGCACGAACCAGTTCATTAACACTCGCTCCACCATCTGCGCTGGTCTAGAGGACTCCGCCTGTAACCACTTTTGAATGAGATGCAGCAGATCAAACATTTGGAAGTGGGGTGGTTTGTCACCCCCAAGCACGCCAAAATTTCTGTTTTCAATTTTGCATATCCTATGGCGTCCTGTAAGGCCAAATCATAGTAGGCCTTTTGTGGCTTCCCAGTTAAGTATGGCGCCAGGACATCTGCCCACAGCTCTGGCGGGAGTTTCTCCCTATCGGCAATGCTTTCAAAACCAGTTAAAAAGGCCTCTATGTCGTCACTCTGGGTCATTTTCTGCAAGGCTCTCCTCATCACCTACTGGACAGGGAAATCATCAGCTGACATTGGGGTGTGCTGGAGTAATTTCCTAGGTTGCTATCACTGAAGCTAACACACTTAGTGAAACATAGCTCCTCTCCAGTACTTTGCCAGCGACTTTGTCACACTCTATACAGGTAAAAATCTAAAATGTCCTGGGTAAACCTATAGTGCTTTAATGTAATCGGTGGATGGACAGCTGTTTACAAATAGGAGATTCAGTGAATTACTGCATAATATTGCTGTGAATGTCTGGGCTATCTTTGACCTCCAATATATAGTCTGGCTTTTTACCGGTCTCAGAAAAATCCATGTAACACAATCCCCATTACATCAGCGTATTTCAATAATGCAGAGGATATAATGGACACTCTTCTATACGAATCATAGCTATATATAGAGACTGCATTGTTAGCAGCTTTCTACTTTTCTCTTAAAGCTTCTGATTAAATTACTCAACACAATAGTTTAGCTTGTTAGACGAACCTCTATAAAGATAATTGCGGAGCATAATTCCTGAATAGACTTAATTAATGCTGTCAGGTCTCTGTACAATGATGGAAATTATGTTTTTATGTAGGTAGGAGCGGACTGAGAACAGTCTGGACCCCAGGCTATAAGGATCTCAGGACATTGATCCCGCATCTGAATAATGATACATTTTTTATTTGATTCTCTATATTCGAGTTTTCGTTTTGTGTGCTCACTTTCTTTACACATATAATTTACATGTATCTCTCTATATTATCATTTCTTTACACCTGGAATTTGCAATGTTACAGATGTATGCAGCCTCCGAGGTTCTTCTGAGACTTGTTGCTTGCAATTAGCTTTCTTTAACTGTCTCTCATAACTCCGATCAATAGCATCCATAGGGATTCCTGTTTTTTGGAAGGTGTTTGTTCCTGTTACTTCTCTTACCAACCCAGTTTGCATATTTGGCCACCTTCCCATTAAGGGCAGACATACCTTTGGTGCAACCTGTACATCCACACAGGGGCCCATAAATTAAGGAAGTCTACTTTCAACCCCAAAGCATGTGGAGCTGTGCATTATGATGAGCTATTTTACTGCTAATGGTTCATATACTGTTCTTGCCCGCTTATGTCTGTGTCCTGCTTCACATCTGCTACCTTTCTTGACTTCTGCCTGTCTACTACTTGGAAATGTACTGTCTTTTTTCACCAGTCCTCTAGTATGTACAGTTCTTACCTCCTGCTTTAGTATCAAGACTTTGTTTCTGCTGTCCAGTCACCTGCCAGCTGTCGTGAACAGAGAACACTCTAGGAGAGGCAACCCTGGGACTATCTGTGTGAAAGCCACACTTGCTTATGGAAAGAATTCACAATCCCTCAAACTACATTGTCTTTAGAGATCAAGCGAAATGCTTGGCACAATCCCAGTCCATGGCCTAGGTCAGTGCTCTCTGGCTGTGAACAGGTGCTGCATGAATTTCTTTACCCTCCCGGATCCCAAGCTTGGCTTATGATTAGCTGGGCTGGTGAGACGTCACTTGTGTGCCCCATTCCGCACAGATGTTATCACGCCAGGCAGCCGCATCAAACAATGCACCAAAGAATTCAGGAGCTCAGTAAATTCATACAACTCTTGTATATGGCCAGAGAGCGCTGACCTGGACCGCAGACCAATGTTTCCAAGACCAAATACACTCATCTCTGAGTCTCTTATTTAACACTAAGTCAAATACATTAGCTTGAACCACGGAGTCCACATCTCCTGTTTGCCATGATATGTTATGGTTTGATTACATCAAAATACACTATTGTGATATCATTATGTGACGCCCAAGAGACCGGGATACCCAGCACCGGACCAATGGGGTCTGTCTCTTGAGGGGGATGTCACGGGTGGCTTGACCCGGTGCTGTGGCCTCAGGCAATGCACAGTGTAAGGGGTATCGTGAGGGGACAGGCACTTACTTGATCAGCAGCAGGTTCTCCCAGCGGTGACGATCCCGATCCTGGATAGATGGCTATTGTCCAAATGAAAGACTGAGGCACTGAAACGTTTAACCAGTTTACTTTAACATAAAAGGATTTACAACCAGTCCTGTCACCGGAGTCTGTATGGGAACTCTGAGTTACTTTGACCCTGCCGGGGTCTTCGCCTCTTATTGTGCGCAATTTCTGTGTGGCCCTGCTGCTGTATGTGAACTGGCTGCCGGCCCAATCTGTCCCCTCTGGGCCCTGGTTCGACGGGCAACCCGAGTCCTTTTATCGGCTTACCCCCTCCAGGAGTACCGCTGAACTCTGTGTCTGTTGCTGCGTCCGGCCCTAGTGAAGCTGATATCACCTCACGTTTTTCCGGTTGCTGTATTATATATAATGAATACAGCCACGGATCCGGTATCCGTCTTTGCGCCTGTTCTGGGTAGTGATTAATGCTACCCGGTTCTCACAATGTCCTTTTTCTCTGTCCCTTTTCTCCTCAGGCCGGTGATTTGGGCCTGGAAACAGTCATAGGGCTGTTAGAAATTCAGCTGTATGACCTCTCACTATCAGCTCCTTAGCCCAACTGCCATTTCTTCTCTCAGACCAGAATGGATCAAGGGGAGTCTCTGGAGCTCCCCCTTCTGGCCGGAGGTGGTAGTGCAGTCTTGCTATTTTAGTATTTGTACTTACTGTCAGTAACTATTTTTGTGGCAAATACCCCTAGGGGTGCCACATTCCCCCTTAGTTAAGAACAGTACTCCGGGACTGTGGGACGATAACATTTTGAAATAACAATTAATATGTACAGAGTCTTAAAAATGAAAAGTTACAAAAACCACTCAAGGAAACAAAAATAGAGTTCTGTAAAAAGTCACTTCAAATAGCGTCCATTAATACAGTCCTATCCTTGAAGGTACTAGGAAAGGCACTGCACTTTGTGTCCAGGAATTTAGTTCCATTTTTCCAACGAAGTTGTCAATATAAAGTCTAAAGAAAGTTCAAAAAGAGCAAAAAGCAAAGTTCAAAAAGCAGTCTTTCCGGAGCTTTGATTTAGTGCCTCCGGGCTGATAACAAGTTCAAGAATATGCAAGAAGTTCATACAGACAAGTCTCTGTAGGTACTGGGCTTAAACGTCGCAGACTGATAACAATGACTATACTACATTTTCTGTTTAACTATATACGGCATAACATATATACAATTCACATTATGAGCTTTATAGTTGGTAATCTGCATACCTGGCCGGTAATTGACCCTGGGTACTACGCTGTGATCTACGTAATAGCGGTATCTCTTCATGTGGAGTACTACTGTCTACTGCGGATGTAGTATCTGCCCGCTCTGCTAAAGATAATTCCATAACTATGGAGTTGGCAAGTCCACCGTGAATGGGATTACTCTGATCAGGAATCTGTTCTTCCTGGCCTGGAACCTCCTGTAGTACGGGGTCAGCCTCTTCCTGTCTTGGGACTTCTGGTATTGGGTTCGGTGTTGGGTAAAAGGCCACCATGGGAACCACTACTGCACCATGGTATGTTAGTAGGGTTTTGGGAAAGTCTCCTATACAGGTGTGATACATTTCCTCTTCTTTTTCCTTTACTGGTTGAACCTGTATGGGTTGAATAACTTCTGATTCTGGCTGGACAACTTCTGGCTCTTTCAATGCTTCCGGACACAATTTAAGATTGTCTCTTGACACTAATACAGATGTTAAGCCTCCATTTTTGCTAATGAGACACATTTTAGGATTATCCATCCTTGTTGGTAAAACTGTGTAGGGTACGGCTTCCCACTGATTGTCTAGTTTATTGGTTCGACGGTTTCTCTTGAGCACTTGATCACCCGGTCTTAATGGGGTCGCTAGAGCATTCTGGTTGAAAGTTCGCTCTTGTCTTTCTCTAGTTTGCTGAAGGCTTCTTTCCACACTCTCTTGCACTTGGCGATACTGCTTTTGCCGTATGATATCCCAATTGGAGTCTTGAACTTCTGCGTCTGGTTTCAGAATTCCCATTTCTAGATCGATTGGTAATTGGCCGGGTCTTGCACGCATAAGATAAGCTGGGGTGCAGTTGGTGGAGCTCACCGGGACATGATTATACAGATCCACCAAGTCAGGCAATTTCTCTGGCCATTGATTCCTTTCTGTCTCAGGTAAAGTCTTTAGTAGGTCTATTACAATATGGTTCATCTTCTCGCATAAGCCGTTTGTTTGTGGATGATAGGCCGTCGTCCTGATCTTTTTGCAACCATACATATTACAGAATTCTCTGAAGATCTCTGATTCAAAGGCTGTACCTTGGTCGGTGAGAACCTGTTCCGGATATCCATGGGGTCTACAAAAGTACGTTTGGAACGCTTTGGCTGCTGTTTTTGCTGTCAGATCTTTTACGGGTACTACTACCAAGAAGCGTGAATAATGGTCCACGATGGTCAAGGCATAGACATAGCCGGACCGGCTTGGTATTAACTTCACGTGGTCTATGGCTACAAGTTCAAGTGGTTGTTTGGTGATTATGGGCTGCAGTGGTGCTCTTTGGTTCTTTTGATCGTTTCTTCTGAGGTTGCACGGGCCACAATTTCTGCACCACTGTTCGATTGATTTTCTCATCCCGACCCAATAAAATCTTTCTCTTAGAAGTA
Source organism: Ranitomeya imitator (assembly GCF_032444005.1). Classification (NCBI taxonomy): domain Eukaryota; kingdom Metazoa; phylum Chordata; class Amphibia; order Anura; family Dendrobatidae; genus Ranitomeya; species Ranitomeya imitator. The sequence continues at coordinate 184,760,786 of NC_091284.1, forward strand.
CTTCTAACTTTTTCCAACCGAAGTGACCAGCACCATTATGGTAAGCTTCGAGGACCATCTTCACATCTTGTTTAGGCACGATAATCTGCCAAACCAATTCATGTGTTTTCGGATTGGTGTACCTTCTACAGAGCTTCCCTTGATACAGGAACATTTTGCCTCTCTCTTTCCAGAGTTGATGCGTCTCTTCTGGGGCATCCTCATCGGGATATGCACTTTGCTCAGTTAACAGTTCCTTCACCAACTTCACAGCCAGATTGCTGTCTTGGGTGTCAGCCCATCTATGGTGTGCTAACGGATTAAAATTCACCTCTTGTTGTTTCTGATAGGTACTTGACTGATGATGTTTCGCCTTGGGATGATGGAAGGCTGGTAGTTCAATTTCTTCAAGCTCCCCCGTTTCTTCTTCTACATCTCTCAAATGTGGCATCCGGGATAGGGCATCGGCATTTCCATTCTTGCGTCCTGCTCGATACTTGATTATGAAGTTGTAATTAGATAACCGGGCTATCCATCGCTGTTCTAACGCACCTAATTTGGCTGTGTCCAGGTGGGTCAACGGATTGTTGTCAGTATAGACAATAAATTCTGCAGCGGCCAGATAGTGTTTGAAACGTTCAGTCACAGCCCAAACTACTGCCAGTAGTTCCAATTTGAAGGAGCTGTAATTTTCTGAATTTCTTTCAGTAGGCCGGAGCTTTCTACTTGCAAAGGCGATGACTTTCTCCCGACCTTCTTGCTTTTGTGACAGCACCGCTCCTAGTCCCACATTACTGGCATCGGTGTAGAGGATGAAAGGTTGATGGTAATCTGGGTATGCCAGAACCTCTTCTCCGGTTAGTGCCTTCTTTAGTTGTTCAAAGGAGTCTTCCCTTTCATCGTTCCACTGAAAAGGAGGGTTTCGGTTTGAAGGTTTCTTCGTCTGCCCTACCAAGGTGTCTTGCAAGGGTGCTGCCAACTTGGTAAATCCTTTTATAAATCTGCGATAGTAACCCACCAATCCCAGGAATTGTCTCACTTCTTTTGCGCTGGTAGGTCTTGGCCAATCCCTTATGGCGCTTATTTTCTCGGGATCTGGTGCTACTCCCTCCGAACTCACGATGTGTCCCAGGTACTGTACCTTTGGCTTGAGAAGGTGACATTTGGATGGCTTGACTTTCATGCCATACCTGGATAAGGCTTCGAACACTTCTGCCAGGTCTATTAAGTGTTGTTCGTAAGTCTTTGAGTAGACGATCACATCATCTAGGTACAGGAGGACGGTCTCGAAGTTCTTGTGTCCGAGGCAGCATTCCATCAGCCGCTGGAAGGTACCGGATGCGTTGCAGAGTCCGAACGGCATGCGATTAAATTCACATAGACCCATTGGTGTGGTGAATGCCGTCTTTTCCTTATCTCTCTCAGCCACAGGGACTTGCCAATACCCGCTTGTTAAGTCTAAGGTGGAAAAATAATTAGCAGATTTCAAAGCAGTTAAGGACTCTTCTATCCTAGGCAAGGGGTAGGCGTCTTTATGGGTGATGTTATTAATCTTCCGGTAGTCTACGCACATTCTCATGGTTCCGTCCTTTTTTTTGACAATCACTAGAGGGGCCGCCCAGGGGCTACAGCTGTCTCTTATTACCCCGGCCTGTTTCATTTCCCTCAGCATATCTTTTGCACATTGATAGTGAGCGGGCGGTATGGGTCTATATCTTTCTTTTATTGGGGGATGGTAACCTGTGGGGATTGTGTGTTCTACCCCTTCTATCCGTCCGAAGTCCAATGGGTGTTTACTGAAGACTTGTTCATATTCCGTCACTAGCCTATACACCCCTTGTTTTTGATGGGTAGGTGTTGAATTTATGCCCACGTGTAGCTGTTGGCACCAATCCTCCATTTCTCCATCTGAGCCATTGCCTTCCACCTGACAGGTTGGTTCTAAGGGCTCAATGGTTGTGATGGCATTGTTGTCAACAGTATATAGCTTTGCCATTGTAGCATACCTTGGCAAAGTGACCTCTTCCTCTCCACAGTTCAAAAGTCGTACCGGCACTCGTCCCCGGTGTACCTCGACTATCCCTCGTGCTGTGAGTATAGTGGGCCTGCTGTCGGTGTACACTGGTTCTATTAAGGCTTGATAATCTCGTCCCTTAGTACCAATGGCTGCTCTACACCATACCAGCATTTCTGTTTTTGGTGGGATTACAATAGACGTTGAATCACTTACCCTCACACTGCCGATTTCTCCACCTGCAACTTCTACCTGTTGCCTTAACATCAATACTTTTATTTCCCTCCGGAGAACTCTCTGCTGGCAGGATTGGGCAGTTTCAGCAATTTGCTGTAAGACAGAAATGACTTCGGAAAAGCAGTTCTCTAACACATTCATTCCTATCAATACAGTTGGTTCACAGTTCCGTCCGTCAACATCAACAACAATTATACCCTGTTTCTTCAATTCTACTTTACCAATCTTTATGGTCATCTCCCTGAATCCTAGTTTCGGTACCAACTTACCATTACTGGCCCATATATCTAGTTCAACATCAGAGGGCCCTTTATCAATATCTGCATCAGCCCAGTACCTCTTATAAAGGATATACGGTATAGATGAAATTTGGGAACCTGTGTCCAGCAAAGCGTTGAGGGGCATTCCGTCAAGCACGATAGGGATAATGGGTCGTCCTCCGATGTACCTGTCGTGCCAGGGTGTTGGGCCTTGAAAGTTCATTCCTGCGAAGCGGCCCGCATTCCCAGGGGATTCCCGTTTAAATCACAATCTCGTGCAAAGTGGCCTGGCTGCTGGCAACGGCGGCAAATGGGCTGTCCATCCGGTTGGTAGCGGTCGCGGGGTCGTCCTCTCCATGTCGGGTATCTCCGGGGTCTCATCCATGGAACACCTTCTCTACGGTTTGACAACTCCATCTTGGGTCCTCTCATCTCCTGCATGGTTTTAGCCATTGAAGCAACAACATCAGTTAAAGAGTCAAGCTTTTGTTGAAGAGCCTCATTAGTACTGGGCCCCAGGGGCTTAGCAATGGCCCCGGACATAGTAGATGTCACTGGTACTCCATGTTGTTGAGGAGCCTCTGCCATGAGTTGCGCAGGCTCCTGATCCCGAGGTGCCTCTGCCAGCTGGAGACGTATAACGCTCTCCTTTAATTGGGCAAACGTCAATTCAGGGTTCTTAAAAACAAGCATGCTCACATGCCCCCGGTGAGAAGGGGTGTAGAGTCCCTCAATAAATTGATCTCTTAGCAGTTTATCCGCTCCGGTGTTAAAAATGGGTTCAGCCAGTGTAAGTGATTTAAGGGCTTCCTGCAGGTTTAAGGCAAAGTCTCTCACGCCCTCATTAACTTTTTGTTTGCAATTAAAGAATCGTACTTTAGCTTTGCTGCTGGCAGTGGTTTCAAATGTAGCTTTTAATCCAGCAAATATGCGTTCAACAGTGCCTTTTACATCAGCTGCCCATGCTGTGACTTCTCGCTTAGCATGGCCACTTAACTGCATCATCAGGAGACTAACACGCTGAACTTCACCCACGGGGAACATGTCAAAATGGGCCAGCATCTTTTCTCTGAAATCGTCAAGGGTATTAGGCTCACCTTCATACATTGGAAGCCATGGGCCACCCGGGGTATATGGCATCAGCACCGGCATGATGGGCGCCACTCCTTGCACCGCTGCGCTACCGGACTCGCTATCGACACTCTGTCTTTCAGCTGCATTAGCGTCGCCGGGTGCTGCGGCGTCTCCGTGCTGCGACATACTGTGCCCCCTTAGTTAATCCGGACCCTTCCGGTCCTCCGCTTCCGTCGGGATAGTGTAGATTCGTTCCGCTGTGCAGCAGGATCGATTTTCCCTTTGCTCTGATGTCAGAGCGCTCAGCTTGGTGCCGCCCACAATGACGCGCCCCCTGCTGCTCCCGCCCGTCGCGCGCTCTGTAATGGCGGATTCTGAAGTTTTTCAGTTAGACTGGGGCTCAGGTGATGGCGTAGCTCAATTATCAGTCTCGTGCCTAACGGTTATGAAGTGATTACCTCAGGGGATGGCGGCCATCTTTACTCCATTATAACCAATGGGGAAAAGTCACTTTCAATAGTTTTCAATGGGGAATGGATTTTTCTTTAATAAAGTCAATTTTCAAGATTTTTCATCCAAGTTTTCACAGTTTTGGGCTCCAATCACGGCACACAATACCCGGTATACGGGCTGGCTAGATCCTGTTCGTGACGCCAATTGTGACGCCCAAGAGACCGGGATACCCAGCACCGGACCAATGGGGTCTGTCTCTTGAGGGGGATGTCACGGGTGGCTTGACCCGGTGCTGTGGCCTCAGGCAATGCACAGTGTAAGGGGTATCGTGAGGGGACAGGCACTTACTTGATCAGCAGCAGGTTCTCCCAGCGGTGACGATCCCGATCCTGGATAGATGGCTATTGTCCAAATGAAAGACTGAGGCACTGAAACGTTTAACCAGTTTACTTTAACATAAAAGGATTTACAACCAGTCCTGTCACCGGAGTCTGTATGGGAACTCTGAGTTACTTTGACCCTGCCGGGGTCTTCGCCTCTTATTGTGCGCAATTTCTGTGTGGCCCTGCTGCTGTATGTGAACTGGCTGCCGGCCCAATCTGTCCCCTCTGGGCCCTGGTTCGACGGGCAACCCGAGTCCTTTTATCGGCTTACCCCCTCCAGGAGTACCGCTGAACTCTGTGTCTGTTGCTGCGTCCGGCCCTAGTGAAGCTGATATCACCTCACGTTTTTCCGGTTGCTGTATTATATATAATGAATACAGCCACGGATCCGGTATCCGTCTTTGCGCCTGTTCTGGGTAGTGATTAATGCTACCCGGTTCTCACAATGTCCTTTTTCTCTGTCCCTTTTCTCCTCAGGCCGGTGATTTGGGCCTGGAAACAGTCATAGGGCTGTTAGAAATTCAGCTGTATGACCTCTCACTATCAGCTCCTTAGCCCAACTGCCATTTCTTCTCTCAGACCAGAATGGATCAAGGGGAGTCTCTGGAGCTCCCCCTTCTGGCCGGAGGTGGTAGTGCAGTCTTGCTATTTTAGTATTTGTACTTACTGTCAGTAACTATTTTTGTGGCAAATACCCCTAGGGGTGCCACATTTACATACATGTATACTGAATAATTTTAAGCTGCCTCCTGTCATTTTATCTTGATCAGAAGCATCTAAATAAATTAATCTAAAAAGAGTTGAAGGACTGTCACCTGCTCTTATTTTATTACTGCTGCTTCCCTGAATATTCTTTTATAAAGCCAAAAAATAAAATAATGTAAAACATTTGGTTACAGAGACATGGGGCTTTTTATTGGGTGCACTGAATGAATAAGCCCATACCAACAGAACTGTATAACTGATTTGTATATGACATTTGAATATTCAGCAGACCAGTGGGAATAAGATAAAACGAACAAAACTGGCCACTTTTGATCTGGTAACAGGTCTTCTTTAACCCCCTTACCCTGAAGGTGGTTTTGCACGTTAATGACCAGGTCAATTTTTACAATTCTGACCACTGTCAACTTATGTGGTAATAACTCAGGAACGCCCCATCGGATAACTGTGAATGCCCTCTTAAAATTGGAGATGTGATTTTGTTCAGAATTAACAAATCACATTTCAACTCATGTTAAATAGTAGTCAGTACACAGCTGCCATCATTTACAGTGATTAACTCCATATAAACTTTAGCTGTTCTAGGTAGGATTTTCTTGACATTGCCATGGTCCATAAACAGCCTGCAACACAACTCTCATTGTTGGATCTCATTGTTGAAGGTTATCAGTCAGGAGAAGGGGACAAAAATGTTTCAAGGCATTTAATAAACCATAGAACACTGTGAAGACAGCCATCAAGAAGTCTTTTATATTTCTTAAAATACTTAGAACTGAATGTAACTCAGAAATTTGATGAAAAGACGAGAAAAAAATTGGTCTGTGATGCTGCAAAGAGGCTTAATGCAACATAAAAGGAGCTGCAGGAATTTCTGGCAAGAACTCATTGTGTACTGTATGTGACAACAACCTCCCATATTCTTCATATGTCTGGCCTGTGGGATAGGGCAAGATAGATGCCTTTTCTTACAAAGACATCTGAGCCTAACTAGGTTTTTCACTAATTTAAATCAAGTCTTCCGAAAACATGTTGGAAAACACGTTATGGTCTCATAAGTCCAATGTTGAGCTTTTCTGGCCACAATACCAAATGGTATGTTTGGTGGAAATCCAACACTGTGCATCACCAAAAGAACACCCACAGTGAAATATGGTGGAGACAGGATTATGCTCTGGGGTTGATTTTCAGCAGCTGGAACTGGAGCTTTATTCAAGATGGAGGGAATTATGAACAGTTCCAAATATCAGTCAATTTTGCAAAAAACTTTAAAGGGACACTGTCACCTGAATTTGGAGGGAACAATCGTTAGCCATGGAGGCGGGGTTTTGGGGTTTTTGATTCACCCTTTCCTTACACGCTGGCTGCATGCTGGCTGCAATATTGGATTGAAGTTCATTCCCTGTCCTCCGTAGTACATGCCTGCACAAGGCAATCTTGCCTTGCACAGGCATGTACTATGAAGGACAGAAATTGTACTTCAATCCAATATTGCAGCCAGCATGCAGCCAGTGGGTAAGGAAAGGGTGAATCAAAAACCCCAAAACCCCGCCTCCATGGCTAAAGATTGTTCCCTCCAAATTCAGGTGACAGTGTCCCTTTAAGGCCTTTTGTAAAATAGTGATGATAAAAAGGAATTTTACTTTTCAGCATGACCACAACCCTACTCATACTTCCAAATCAACAAAAGAATTGCTTTGCTAAAAAGAAGATGAAAGTTTTGGAATGGTCCAGCCAGATCCCAGACCTGAATCCACTTACAAATCTTTGGGTGATCCCAAGAAGAATCATTTTGGAGCTTTATTCACCTTTAATGTCACTCATAATCTTTACAATTCAATTGAAAAAACAAACTAAAATCTTTTCTGCTGAACTAAAATAATGTGGTTGCATAAATATGCATGCCCTTACACTAATACTTTGTTGAAGTTCCCTTCGAATAAATCATAATAAATTATAGCATTTAGTCTTTTTGAGTAGGAGTCTATCAGCATGCCACATCTAGAATTGGAAATGTTTGCCCACTCTTCCTTGCAGAAGTGCTCCAAATCTGTCAGATTGAGAAGGCATCTACTGTGTACAGTCTTCTTGGCATGACTTTTTTATATGACAAAAACAGGGGTATTTTAACAGGGGAGTGTAGACTTTTTATATCCACTGTATATAGCAGAGTATGTGTCTGTGTGTTCAGTGTATATGAAAATGAAGGTATATTAGGACAAAATGTTAATTTAGAATAAGCCATGACTCACTTAATAAAAGGGTGGTTCTGCGTAATCTGTATTAAATTATATACAAGCTGAAACTTGTTATAAACATTGTGTTATATGTACTACCAACCTGAATAAAAGGTACTACTGGGTAGAAGAAGTGTTTTATATGCACATTATTTTTTTTTCCAATTATCAGTATTAGGCCGGGGTCAAATTTGTGAGTGCAATGCGAGAAACTCACGCAAGTCTCTCACATCAATACCTGGCACTGCCACCAGCACTCTGGACCGCAGTGTGCGGCTGCATGTATTTCTATGCAACTGAATGCTCCGGTCCTGAGTGCCGGTGGCAGTGCCGGGTATTGAGGCAGGTTTCTTGCATTGCACTCGCAAGTGTGACCACGGCCTTATGTTGCAAATGGTGAAGCATTTTTAAAATGGCCAACAATGTGTTGAATTACATTATAGACTTTCAAATTGTATGCCGCATTTATGTTTTAACCCCTTAGTGACCGAGCCAAATTTTGTAAATCTGACCAGTGTCACTTTATGTGGTAATAACTCTGCAACGCTTCAACAAATCCCAGTGATTTTGAGATTGTTTTTTCGTGACACATTATACTTTATGATAATGGTAAATTTTGTTCAACATTTTTTGTGTTTATTTATAAAAAATATCAAAACTTTGAGAAAAATGTTAAAAAATTAGCAATTTTCTAAATTTGAATGATTATCCCTTTAATCCAGATAGTCATACCACAGCAAACCATTAATAAATAACATTTCCCACATGTCTGCTTTACATCAGCACCATTTGTAAAATGTTATTTCATTTTGTTAGCATTTTAGGAGGTTTAAAAATGTAGCAGCAATTTTTCATTTTTTCAAAGAAATTTACAAAATTTATTTTTTTAGGGACTTATCCATGTTTGAAGTGACTTTAGGGGTCTCGGATATTGGGAAACCCACAAACGTGATACCATTTTAAAAACAGCACCCCCTGACATATCGAAAACTGCTGTCAGGTAGTTTATTAACCCTTCAGGTGCTTTACAGGAATTAATGCAAAGTGTTATGACAGAAATGAAAATGTGTATTTTTACCACCTAAATGTTGCTAACTTCTAAACAGATTACTACAGCCGTCAGACTCTAAGGCCACTATTTGGTCATGAATTGCCATGGCAAACATCAGGACAACAAAGTCATGATCTGAGGGCACCAATTGTGACAAAGAAGAAGCCCCCACACTCTGTTAACCATTTATAATGATGTAGTCACTATTGACAGCAGCATCTAAGGGGTTAAACAGATTTAGAAGGTGCAAACACTGATCGTGGCTGGTACAGCAAGTTGTCAGCTATAGTGTACAACCGACAGATGCTGGATTGTCATCTGTATGGGGAGGCTATTCTCTTATATCTCAGGTCAGTTAAAAGACGTATTGACGGTCATTAAGGGGTTAAAATTATTTAAATAAATTAAAACTTTATTTTAATAAAAAATGGTAACAGGGTTGCCATTTTGATTTTTACATTTTGGGTTTTCACTATTTTTCCATTGGGCAAGCCCATGCAATAAAGAAAATCATGAAATCCCTTTAATCAGGCTCAGACTGGCCAATAGGGGAACAGGGAAATCCCCCGGTGGGCCCCTGTGCAGATCTGGGTGCCCAACCCCACTGTGTGGGCAGTACTTGGCATAATTCACTTGATTCACTCTGTACAGAAAAAAGCAGCATCTCATCATTCTTTAACCAAACTACCCAGTTTATTATTCTATAGAGATATAGGTAAATTTGTGATTGAGGGTAGCGTAATATTTGTATGCAGGTGAAAAGTGGGCCCCCCAAAAGTCCAAGTTTCTGGTGTGCCCTTGGCACCCCAGTCCAACACTGCCTTTAAGCATATCTCTATATACAGTAGATAAAAAAAATCTATGCACTGTCTTTTATAATGCCAGGTTTTTGTAATGTAAAAAAAAATCATACCAGGTTGAGTAATTTCTGAACTTTTTCCTCTTGTAATGTCACTCATAATCTATACAAATACATTGAGAAAGAAATTGAAATCATTTTGTGGGGAAAATAAAAATAACAAAACTAAAATAATGTGGTTGCCTGATTGGGGAGGTGGTTGTGTTCAAAATTGGCCTATCACATTTAAACTTGTTAAATTGTAGACGGTAGACAGCTGTCATCAGGAGATGGGTGCAACATTTTTTCCAAGGCATTAAATATACCATGGAACACTGTGAAGATGGTCATCAAGAAGTGGCTTAAATGTTTTTAATATTTTTTGAGTGGAAAAACAGTGACACTAGAAATGGACATCCCTCAAATATTGATGAAAAGACAAGAAGAAAAATTGTCTGAGAGGCTATCAAGGTGCCTATAGCAATAAAATAACTTTTTGGTCATAATTGCAAAAGGTATTTTGGCACAAAGCCAACATTATGCATCACCAAAAGAACACCATACCTACAGTGAAGCATGGTGGAGGCAATACTATACTTTCGGGCTGCTGCTTCACAGATGAAAAAGCTTTAATCAAGGTGGAGGGAATTATTAATAATTCCAAATATATGTCAATTTGGCAACAAAACCTTCAGGCCGCTGATAATAAGCTGAAGATAAAGAGGAATTTCACCTTTCGGCACAACAATAATTGCTTTTCTAGAAGAATCAATGTTTTGGATTTGCCGAGCCAGAGCCCATACCTAAATCCAATTGAAAATCTGTAGGTTCACCTAAAGAAAGCTCTGTACACAAGAGTTGCCCTTACATTGTGATAGATTCGGGCGCTACTGCAAGGAAGAGTGGGCAAAGATTGCCAATTCTAAGGGTAAGTTCACAAAGGGCATTTTTGCTGCTTTTTTTATGCTAATTTTCAGCTGCTTTTACAGTACCAGCAAAGCCTCTGAGATTTCAGAAATCTCATGCACACGCATTTGTTTTTTGTGTGATCAGTACTTTGTGCTTTGCTGCATTTTGTTGACATAGGGCATGTCACTTCTTTCAGTGTTTTTGCTGCGTTTTTTTCAGCCTTTTTCACCCATTGACTTGAACGGGTGTTGAAAAAACGTGGCAAAAACACAGGTATCATTATTGGCTGCGTTTTTGCTGCTGAAAATTCAAGGACATTAGCATGGACAAAGAGAAAAAAAACGCACCAAAAAACGCACTAAAAAAACGCACCAAAAACGCAACAAAAAACGCACCAAAAACGCACCTAAACCTATGTTTTTGATGCAGCTTCTTCTCTGCCAAGAAGATCAGGTTTTGCTGCAGAAAAAAAGCAGCAAAAACGCCCAGTGTGATCTTACCCTTAGGGTACATGTCCACGTTCAGGATGGCCGGCGGTTTTGACGGAGCGGCAAACTCGCTCCGCCCAAAGCTCCGCCCCCTTCTGGAGACGCGATGATGCCGGATGTGTTCATTGCATACATCCGGAATCATCGCACCCCACACATAGGGCCCTGTGTTGTACCTTGCAGCGGCGCAGCGGCGCCGCAAGGTAAACGGACATGCTGCGATCTAAAAGGACGCGCCGCATGTCCAGAATCGCAGGACCGCCGGATACGTGTTACCACGCATAGTGGAGATGGGATTTCATTTAATCCCCTCCACTATACTGTAACATCTGGATACTGCGTGTTTGACGCTGCGTCTCTATGCAGCGTCAAACATGCAGCATTTCCTGAACGTGGAAACATACCCTTAATTTACCTTGCCGATTGTCTCTTACCCCAAAAGAGTGAATGCTGTTATAAGTTCAAAGGTTATGTCAACAAAGTATTAGTTTATGGTTGTGCATATTTATGCAACCACATTATTTTAGTTTTTTTTTCTTTTTCCACTCAAAAAGATTTCAGTTTATTTTTCCATTGAATTGTAGAGATTACGGGTGACAGTAATAGTGAAAAAAGTTCTGAAAAGGTTCTGGTATTATTTTTTTACACGACAAAGCACATAGCATGCTTATTGCCTTTCATCGTCCAAACATATGCCTAAAGAATGTTCTTTTAGCATATTTGTTATACTAGGCATATTTTTACTCAAGTGTATTTAATAAAAAACTACACTTTTCAATATGACTGTTTGCAAAAAAGAAAAACAACAAAAACAAAAAATAATGGTTTAAATAGTGTGCACCAAGACTAAATTATTTTTGTTCCAGAACTGGGGAGTAGCAGTCCTCTTGCTTCACTACTGAACTTAAAGGGGTTCTAATGAATGAGAAAAAAATAAATAACTATAGGCTATGTACTTACAAATAAATTCCAAAATACCGTTAATTAGCAAATCATAATAGTTTTGTCTACTGAGGTAATGACTAGACAATTAAAATGGTTGCACTGATAGAAACCTGTCCTAGAATTTTAGTAGAATCATAGAATGTTAGAGTTGGACGGGACATCAACGGTCATCGTGTCCAACCGCCTGCTCAATGCAATGCATGATTCTCTAAACCATCTCAGACAGATGTCTGTCCAGCCTCTGTTTGAAGACTTCCATTGAAGAAGAACTCACCACCTCTCGTGGCAGCCTGTTCCACTCATTGATCACCCTCACTGTCACAAAGCTCATAATCACCTATTGAATAATTTTGTTCTGCTGGAAAGTCTTTCTTGGAGAGCAACCCACATTGATAATTTCTAGTACTTAGTATGGAGAACAAGCACCCTTTTGAGCTAGTACAGCCAAGAGTCTTCTTGGGAATGATGCAACAAGCTTTTCACACCTGGATTTGGGGATCCTCTGCCATTCTTCCTTGCAGATCCTCTCCAGTTCTGACAGGTTGGATGGTGAACGTTGATGGACAGCCATTTTCAGGTCTCTCCAGAGATGCTCAATTAGGTTTAGTTCATGGCTCTGCCTGGGCCAATGAAGAATGGTCACAGAGTTGTTCTGAAGCCACTTCTTTGTTATTTTAGCTGTGTGCTTAGTGTCATTGTCTTGTTGGAAAGTGAACCTTCGGCCAAGTCTGAGGTCCAGAGCACTCTGGAAGAGGTTTTCATCCAGGATATCTCTGTACTTGGCTGCATTCATTTCCTTCAGTGGCAACCAGTCACCCTGTCCCTGCAGCTGAAAAACACCCCCATAGCAGGATGTTGCTACCACCATGTTTCACTGTTGGGATTGTATTGGGCAGATGATGAGCAGTGCCTGTTTTTCTCCTCACATACCGCTTAGAATTATCACCAAAAAGGTCTATCTTTGTCTCATCAGACCAGAGAATCTTATTTCTCATAGTCTGGGAGTCCTTCATGTGTTTTTTTTTAGCAAACTCTAGGCGGGCTTTCATATGTCTTGCACTGAGAAGAGGCTTCCGTCGTGCCACTCTGCCATAAAGACCTGACTGTTGGAGGGCTGCAGTGATAGTTGACTTTGCGGGACTTCCTCCCATCTCCCTACTGCATCTCTGGAGCTCAGCCACAGTGATCTTGGGGTTCTTCTTTACCTCTTTCACCAAGGCTCTTCTCCCACGATTGCTCAGTTTGGCTGGATGGCCAGGTCTAGGAAGACTTCTGGTGGTCCCAAACTTCTTCCATTTAAGGATTATGGAGGCCACTGTGCTCTTAGGAACCTTATGTACAGAAATTCTTTTGTAACCTTGGCCAGATCTGTGCCTTGCCACAATTCTGTCTCTGAGCTCCTTGGCCATTTCCTTTGACCTCATGATTCTCATTTGGTCTGACATGCATTGTTAGCTGTGAGGTCTTATATAGACAGGTGTGTGTCTTTCCAAATCAAGTCCTATCAGTTTAATTAAACCCAGCTGGACTCCAATGAAGGAGTAGAACCATCTCAAAGAGGATCACAAGGAAATGGACAGCATGTGACTTAAATATGAGTGTCAGAGCAAAGGGTCTGAATACTAAGGACCATGTGATATTTCAGTTTTTATTTTTTAATAGATTTGCAAACATTTGTACATTTCTGTTTTTTTCCAGTCAAGATGGGGTGCAGAGTGTACATTAATGAGAAACCACTGTATATACTGTATATATATATATATATATATATATATATATATATATCTACTATATAATTGTCTAAGGGGTACTTCCGTCTGTCCTTCTGTCTGTCTGTCACAGATATTCATTGGTCGTGGCCTCTGTCTATCATGGAAATCCAAGTCGCTGATTGGTCGCCGCAAAACAGGCACGACCAATCAGTGATGGCCACAGTACGGAAGAAAATGGCCACTCCTTACTCCCCGCAGTTAGTGGCCGGCGCCCGCTCCCTACTCCCCGCAGTGTCCCCGGCGCCCGCTCCGTACTCCCCGCAGTGTCCCCGGCGCCCGCTCCATACTCCTCGCTCCCCGCAGTGTCCCCGGCGCCCGCTCCATACTCCTGGCAGTGTCCCTGGCGGCCGCTCCATACTCCCAGCTCCCCGCAGTCACTCTCCCCGGCGCCCGCTCCATACTCCCCTCCGGTCACCGCTAACACAGGGTTAATGCCGGCGGTAATGGACCGCGTTATGCCACGGGTAACGCACTCCGTTACCGCCGCTATTAGCCCTGTGTGTCCCCAACCTTTAACTATTGATGCTGCCTATGCGGCATCAATAGTAAAAAAAAGTAGTGTTAAAAAAAATAATAAAAAACCTGCTATACTCACCCTCCGTTGTCTGATGAGGCGCTCGCGCCTGCCGCCATCTTCCTTTCCCAGCGATGCTTTGCGAAATTACCCAGAAGACCTAGCGGTCTCGTGAGACCGCTAAGTCATCTGGATAATTTCGCAAAGCATCCTGGGAACGGAAGATGGCGGCAGCCGCGCGCCCATCGACACAGCGCCATTGAATCCCAGGAGGCCGAGAGACATGACATAGGGTATACGTGAGTTCCGTGACCTGGAAAAATTACCCCAACCCCCTTAAACAGGCCTCTTAACAATCTAAAGAATAAACTTCTAACGTACTCAAAACAGCAGACAGAGACATATGTTGAATTTAATTGGCCACAGCAGCCATTTTATTAAATAAAAGATAACAGAACTTTTATAACAACTCAGAATAGGAGGGGCGGTCCTTGAAGCCCCAAAGTTATAAAACTCAGTATCCCAAAAACTCCACAATGTTCAGCCCAGGATGAGTCTTACCCCCAGCCGTAAAGCACCAGCTCAGGGATAGATAACAATCAATCCTGGTCCACCAAACCCACCCCCATGCCAGGGGCCCATAAATCCACCTCACGCGGGATAACCGTACCGCGCCTTGTTAAATTCTCTCATGGGGTGTCCAGGACCTCTCAAGACCCCCCCTCATTGAACCACGATTTACCATTTCCACCGACTTCGAGGACCTCCACCCCCGCCAACTGCCATGACAATACCCTGACAGCATTCACATAACAAAATAAATACATTTAGGCGCCTCTTAAAACAATACTCCAAAAGCCCACATGTGCCGACTTCACCCCCCCATTATCAAAAAAGGGAGGGTGGGCGGGTGATTCCTCACTTGTCACGCAGGCACCTAAAATGGATGCCTGCGTGAGGAGCGTGCCCCTTTTTATGTGCCCCCTCCCCGCAGTCCCCTAGTTCCACCCCTTACATTCAAAAAATGCCCCTTAAGCCACCCCTCGAGTTCCAGTTAACCCTTACATCTGTATCCCTTCTAACTGCTCCAGCTCCCCAGGTCCCACGTAACCCCATCATGGCGGCCTCCCCTTAAGTGCCGTGGGCCCCCAGTACGGCCTTTCTTGACATAGGGTATACGTGAGTTCCGTGACCTGGAAAAATTACCCCAACCCCCTTAAACAGGCCTCTTAACAATCTAAAGAATAAACTTCTAACGTACTCAAAACAGCAGACAGAGACATATGTTGGATTTAATTGGCCACAGCAGCCATTTTATTAAATAAAAGATAACAGAACTTTTATAACAACCCAGAATAGGAGGGGCGGTCCTCGAAGCCCCAAAGTTATAAAACTCAGTATCCCAAAAACTCCACAATGTTCAGCCCAGGATGAGTCTTACCCCCAGCCGTAAAGCACCAGCTCAGGGATAGATAACAACCAATCCTGGTCCACCGAACCCACCCCCATGCCAGGGGCCCATAAATCCACCTCACGCGGGATAACCGTACCGCGCCTTGTTAAATTCTCTCATGGGGTGTCCAGGACCTCTCAAGATCCCCCCCCCATTGAACCACGATTTACCATTTCCACCGACTTCGAGGACCTCCACCCCCGCCACGAACACGAATGGCCTGACACCTTAGCCATTCATGTCCCTCCACACCTTCAAGCTTAATTCGATGCCACTGCGGATAGCCAAACACCACATATCATTTCCCACCGCGTTCAGGTGCACGCCATCAGCTCTCCAGTAAGCTCCTTGACCCGATTCCAAGTCCACATGTCTCACGGCCAACGCGCCATTCCTCACCATAAACCGAGATATGGCCCTGTTTATTTTGATCCGGGCCCTGTTCACCCCCTCATGTGATCTAGCACCTCTCCATCTTTTACGCGGAATGATGTCGGACCACACCAACAACACTTTTGGAAACATGACCCAGAACCTCAGGATATCGAATTTAATATCCTTAATCAGCTCCCTACAAGACCGTTTAGCCAAATCATTCCCCCCTAAATGAATCACCACGATCTCCGGCACTCTATCCAGTCTAACAAAACGATGAAATTCAGGTAACCATTCCTTCCACACCATCCCCCTTTTACCGATCCATCGTAAAGTCACTGTCTCTCGAGAAAGACCCAATTGACGACCGTCCGGACGAATCGCAGCACGCAACGCAGCCCACACAACAAACGAATGCCCCATGATCCAGACGAGCATCGGATCAGGCCCTCCCAATTCTCCGAACCACATCCTCACCAAAGCCCCACCTAGCGGCCTCAGTCGCTGCCCCGATCCTGAAGGAGTGACCACTATATTGTGTTGCAGGTAAGCCCGCTGCCGCCAAACATTTCCTAAAAACAGAAATAAACTGAAAACAGGACAAGAAAGACCCATTTTCGTGCACCAAGAATGGCTCGTCTAACACCCCGCCCTTTGCCATGTACTTCTTCACGGATGCCACCGGGCACACCGGGGATCCTTCAACATTGAACAACACCACTTTGCACCCTTTCCCATACACGTCCGTTTTTGAAGCCTTAATAAACACCACCACCTTATTCCCTTCGACATCCACGTTTTCTCTTAACAAAATACCTTTTTTACTAACGGACGGGCTAACCAACTCACCTAACCGAAATGTCCCAAAGAAGGCCAAAGAAAAGGCTGCACGGAACAGAACCACTTCCCATTCAGAAAAACACACCTCCTGCAACTTCCGCTCGATGGCTGAGAGCACCTCATAAGACACGGGTCGCCGACCGTCCGAAGCCTTCCAGCCTTTCTTCCAACCCCGAACAACTTGCCGAACCAAGAAGGATTTCGTTATATCCTTACCCCCCCTCCATTTAAGGTTGAAGGCTAGCCCCGCCAAAAACTTATTCAAACGTGTCACAGACCAACCTGCCTCCCAATGATGACCTAGGAACAACAACAAACCATACTCCTCCTCCATATCCAGGTCCATACTTGACATCCAGGATTCCCACAAGCTCCAAGCCTGATTATAATGAGAACAAGATAAATCCGCGAGCGATTTGGTAAATAACTCTGTTACGGCCCTCGCGGCAGGTTCCACAATTCCACTGGACAATCCAGACCCGCGCTCTCCGCCTGTGGTGCCAAATCCCGGAAAAGCTGCCACTGAAATTGAGAAAGAGCAACAACTATTGGATCAGGCGCTGACAAGCTAACTTCAGATACAATCCATAAGTTAAACTTAAGACCCAGGAAAACCAAGTGCTGCAAGACCTTCACTACTGCAGGCGTAGCCGCTGACAACGAGTTTACCGCCGTCACCGTTCCAACATGCTCACAATGAAAAGAAATCTTCAAATTCCTCAATTTGTCACCCCACAGGGCCAACGCAACTACCCTGGGGAACAAATGCAACAGTAGCCAGTTGTTTGTTAACCCCTCCTCCTTCCATTCTTCTGGCCAAGCCGCTGCTGACCAGCTACCATGAAAGAAAAGACCAAAGCCACTCATTTCAATGACATGCACCAAAATGCCCAAGGAGGTAGCATCTGCCACAGGCTGAATCCACAGAGATCTGCCATTGTACTCGTCAAGAAAATCCGCCCACATCTTCAAATCATCCCGAAACTCTTTCTTTATCCTGATGAAATGCAAAGGGGACTTTACCCCTACTGTTGCCAAGGATAGGCGGCGGCAGAACGCTCGACCCATCGGCATGATCCTACATGCAAAGTTCAATTTCCCTAAGAACGATTCCAAACTGCGCAAATTTATCTTCTTCAAACCAATCGTATTAACCACATCTTGGCGCAACGCGGTAAGCTTGTCTGCAGGTAGCCTACATTCCATTGCTACCGTGTCAATTTCAATCCCTAGGAAGCTCAACACTGTCACCGGACCAACTGTTTTATCCTCCGCTAAAGGCACCCCGAAGTTTTTTGCCACACTCTCCATTGTATGCAACAAAATCGAACAATCTGCTGATTCCGCTGGCCCTATAAACAAAAAGTCATCCAGATAGTGCGAACATGAGCGTATCCCAGACACATCTTTCACCACCCATTCTAGGAACGTGCTGAAAGCCTCAAAGTAAGCACATGAAATCGAGCAACCCATGGGAAGACAACGATCAACAAAGAAGCCGCCATCCCAAAAACAACCCAATAAATGCAAACTGTCAGGATGAACTGGCAACAAACGAAAGACCGCTTCGATGTCGGTTTTTGCCAACTTAGCCCCCTTTCCACATGCTCGAACCCACTCCATCGCTGAATCGAATGATAAGTACGACACCGAACTCAACTTGGGATCAATACCATCATTAACCGAAGATCCCTTCGGAAACGACAGGTGATGGATTAACCTAAATTTATTAGGTTCTTTCTTAGGGACCACACCAAGAGGTGACACCCTCAGATTTGCAATCGGGGGGGCAACAAACGGGCCTGCCATTCTTCCCAGAGCAACTTCCTTATTCAACTTCTCCGACACGACCTCCGGGAATTGTAACGCCGATTTCAAATTTTTTCTTTTTAAACTAACATCCTGCTCAACATAAGGAATTTTGAAACCCTCCTTAAAACCATTGCGCAATAAAACTGCAGCTGACCTATCGGGGTATCTACTTAGAAAGGCCTCCATCACGACCCACTGCACCGGAGTCACCCCTTTTGTCAGCTGAATCTCCAACTTTTTGCCTGTTACCCCTGAAACATTTTGAAGCGCTATGCACCCCCCCGCAGGATGAACACTCGTGCCTAAATTTACACTTGCTCCTGAATCTGCATACCCCATCATTGAAGGCGAAACACAGTCCTTTCTGCAAAGCCGCCGAGTGTCCTGACTGCCCTGAACTCCCGACGCCCCCGTGAAAAGGCTGGCTGGTCTGACCTAAACGGGACGGGACCATAACTCTCATCCACAACGCTATGTCCTTGTGATCCCACCTGATACTTGGCCTAAAAGCCTTACGCTGACGAAACTATTCGTCATAGCGTAACCAACCCTGTCCCCCGTAGGTCCTGTAAGCCTCCCCTATGGCATCTAAGTAACAGAATAACGCCAAGCAATTTTCCGGGGCCTTCTCCCCGATTACGCTAGCCATAATAGCGAAAGCTTGCAGCCAATTTGAAAATGATCTGGGAATCAGCCTATATCTCCGTTTCTCCTCATCTTCTTTTTTAGAGTCCTCCCTTCTAGGTCTATCCAAATTAAGTCTCTCTAGGGGTAAAAGAGAAAATATTTCTATATACTCCCCTTTCCAGATTTTTTCCCTAACCTCCTGTTTTAAATGTGCCCCTAACGGGCCCTCGAAGCAGACATAGACCTCCCCCCTAGCCGCATCGTCTACTTGCGGGACATCCTCCTTTTCCTTATCCTGCAAAGCTCCTTCACCTGATGCATCAATTCCTGACCCGGGCCCTATGGATAGCGCTGGTGCTGTTCCGTCCTTCTCCCTTGATGAGCTCCCAGTGTTTGACGCAGGACCCGCACTGCTGGATGTACCCGTAACCTCAGACAACTGTCTAGACCCCTCAAACGACCCCGTATTTCCAAACCAAGCAGCTGACAGCAAAGACCCCCTGCTAAGACCGGACCCCCACAAGCCCGCTAGCTCCCCTAAACCTCTAAGAATTAAACCCATACCCCCGCTAGCAACTCCTGAAGTAATGTCAGTATTCCTAGCTTCAGGGGAAACTATGCCTGGGATATTAAAGATAGGGAAAATGTTCTCACCTAGCTGCCTGGGTGCTGTGAGCCCAGCAGCCGAAGATCCAGCTCCCAGCCGAAGGTGTCCTGAATCCCGACCGGCTTGATCCGCGATGTTGCCCGCCGAACTCCTGGCGGCCGTATCCGCGTCCTGGCGACCCGGTGATGCCGTCGACTGCCGAGCCAGCATCCTGCCGCCCGATGGAAGATGTGCGGCTCCTTGCCACGGATACGTCCCCGGCACTGCCTCCCGAAGCGACGGAATGTCGCCTGCCGGAATCCGGAAAATTTCTGACACCACCAGCAGAGGACGCAGATCCAGGAAAGTTCCGGCCATCACCAGCAGAGGGCGCAGATCCAGGAAAATCCCGGCCATCACCAGCAGAGGGCGCTGATGCAGGAAAATCCCGGCCAACACCAGCAGAGGGCGCTGAACTTGTAATATCCAGTGCCACCACCAGCAGAGGGTGCAGAACTTGTAATATCCAGGCCACCACCAGCAGAGGGCGCAGCTGCGTTGAAGACTCCAGAGCTGTGCGCTGCAGAAGGCCGCACGCTGATGCCAGGGCCAGCCGACTGCCGCCCACATAATCCCCGGCGCTGAGGGGCCACCGCACCTGACCCCCATCTCCTCGGCTGTCGCTGCCTCCCATGCTGAGCGGCGCCAGTGGACATGCTGGCGGCCGCAGTTCCGGCTCCTGCTCCTGTCGCCCCACGTCGCCCGGACACAGAAGGAGGGGAGGAAGGATCCACCCGCCGTTGTAGGCCCCGCTGCACTGGAGGATTCCTCCCGGCGCCGCGCTGTGAGGTGGAGGGAACAGCGCTGCTTACCGGAGGGTCTGCAGAGGGGCTCCTATTTCGACGCCGGGCCCTGGGGATCACGTCAGGGCTTAGGCGCGCCGGAGGCCTAGACCTCCGCGGCCGGCGCCCGTCCTGCTGTGCCTGGGAAGGTGGCACGGATGTACCCTGGAGGAGGCTGTTCACCGAAGTATTAAGCCAGTCGGTCCCCTGAGAGCTGGCTGCCGTCCGGAGACGCTGGAGGATCGCTTCAACATCCATGCTGGTAAGTGTGACAAATTCCTCACTTGTCACGCAGGCACCTAAAATGGATGCCTGCGTGAGAAGCGTGCCCCTTTTTATGTGCCCCCTCCCCGCAGTCCCCTAGTTCCACCCCTTACATTCAAAAAATGCCCCTTAAGCCACCCCTCGAGTTCCAGTTAACCCTTACATCTGTATCCCTTCTAACTGCTCCAGCTCCCCAGGTCCCATGTAACCCCGTCATGGCGGCCTCCCCTTAAGTGCCGTGGGCCCCCCAGTACGGCCTTTCTGGATGCTGAGGAGCAACGACCAGAATGGTGAGTATGTTCAACTACAAGGAGCCCTCGGATCGTTAGGTGAGTATGCTTATTTTTTATTTTTTAACCTGTGACATACATGGCTGGGCAATATACTACGTCACTGGGCAATATACTACGTTGCTGGCCAATATACTACGTGGCTCTGTACTGTATACTACGTAGCTGTGCAATATACTACATAGCTGTGCAATATACTACGTGGCTCTGTGCTGTATACTATGTTGCTGTGCAATATACTACGTGCCTCTGTGCTGTATACTACGTCACTGGGCAATATACTACGTGGCTGGGCAATATACTACGTGGCTCTGTGCTGTATACTATGTCGCTGTGCAATATACTACGTGGCTCTGTGCTGTATACAACGTAGCTGGGCAATATACTACATGACTAGGCAATATACTACGTAGCTGTGCAATATACTACGTGGCTCTGTGCTGTATACTACGTCACTGGGCAATATACTACGTGGCTCTGTGCTGTATACTACGTCACTGGGCAATATACTATGTCGCTGTGCAATATACTACGTGGCTCTGTGCTGTATACTACGTCACTGGGCAATATACTACGTGACTGGGCAATATACTATGTGACTGGGCAATATACTATGTGGCTGGGCAATATAATACGTGGCTGGGCAATATACTACGTGGCTCTGTGCTGTATACTACGTCACTGGGCAATATACTACGTCACTGGGCAATATACTACGTGACTGGGCAATATACTACATGGCTGGGCAATATACTACGTGACTGGGCAATATACTATGTGGCTGGGCAATATACTACGTGACTGGGCAATATACTACGTGGCTGCGCAATATACTACGTGGCTCTATGCTGTATACTACGTCACTGGGCAATATACTATGTCGCTGTGCAATATACTACATGGCTCTGTGCTGTATTCTACATCACTGGCAATATACTATGTCACTGTGCAATATACTATGTGACTGGGCAATATACTACGTGACTGGGCAATATACTACGTGACTGGGCAATATACTACGTCACTGGGCAATATACTATGTCGCTGTGCAATATACTACGTAGCTCTGTGCTGTATACTACATAACTGGTCAATATACTATGTCGCTGTGCAATATACTACGTGTCTCTGTGCTGTATTCTACATCACTGGGCAATATACTATGTCACTGTGCAATATACTATGTGACTGGGCAATATACTACGTCACTGGGCAATATACTACGTGGCTCTGTGCTGTATACTACGTCACTGGGCAATATACTATGTGTCTCTGTGCTGTATACTACGTAACTGGGCAATATACTACATCACTGGGCAATATACTATGTGGCTGGGCAATATACTACGTGGCTCTGTGCTGTATACTACGTAACTGGCCAATATACTATGTCACTGGGCAATATACTATGTGGCTGTGCAATATACTATGTAGAAGGCAATATACTATGTGGCTGTGCAATATACTATGTGGCTGTGCAATATACTACGTGGCTGGGCAATATACTACGTGGCTCTGTGCTGTATACTACGTCACTGGGCAATATACTACGTGGCTCTGTGCTGTATACTACGTCACTGGGCAATATACTACGTGGCTCTGTGCTGTATACTACGTAACTGGGCAATATACTACATCACTGGGCAATATACTATGTGGCTGGGCAATATACTACGTGGCTCTGTGCTGTATACTACGTAACTGGCCAATATACTATGTCACTGGGCAATATACTATGTGGCTGTGCAATATACTATGTAGAAGGCAATATACTATGTGGCTGTGCAATATACTATGTGGCTGTGCAATATACTACGTGGCTGGGCAATATACTACATGGCTGGGCAATATACTACGTGGCTGGGCAATATACTATGTGGCTGGGCAATATACTACGTGGCTGCGCAATATACTACGTGGCTCTGTGCTGTATATTACGTCACTCGGCAATATACTACGTCGCTGGGCAATATACTACGTGGCCGGGTCAATATATGCGAGACCGCTAAGTCATCTGGGTAATTTCGCAAAGCATCCTGGGAACGGAAGATGGCGGCAGCCGCACGCCCATCGACACAGCGCCGTTGAATCCCAGGAGGCCGAGAGACAGGATGCTGAGGAGCAGCGACCAGAATGGTGAGTATGTTCAACTACAAGGGGCCCTCGGATCGTTAGGTGAGTATGCTTATTTTTTAACCTGTGACATACATGGCTAGGCAATATACTACGTCACTGGGCAATATACTACGTCGCTGGCCAATATACTACGTGGCTCTGTGCTGTATACTACGTAGCTGGCAATATACTACGTAGCTGTGCAATATACTACGTGGCTCTGTGCTGTATACTACGTCACTGGGCAATATACTACGTGGCTGGGCAATATACTACGTGGCTCTGTGCTGTATACTATGTCGCTGTGCAATATACTACGTGGCTCTGTGCTGTATACTACGTAGCTGGGCAATATACTACATGACTAGGCAATATACTACGTAGCTGTGCAATATACTACGTGGCTCTGTGCTGTATACTACGTCACTGGGCAATATACTACGTGGCTCTGTGCTGTATACTACGTAACTGGGCAATATACTACGTCACTGGGCAATATACTACGTGGCTCTGTGCTGTATACTACGTCACTGGGCAATATACTATGTCGCTGTGCAATATACTACGTGGCTCTGTGCTGTATACTACGTCACTGGGCAATATACTACGTCACTGGGCAATATACTACGTGACTGGGCAACATACTACGTGACTGGCAATATACTACGTGACTGGGCAATATACTACGTGGCTGGGCAATATACTACGTGGCTGCGCAATATACTACGTGGCTCTGTGCTGTATACTACGTCACTGGGCAATATACTACGTCACTGGGCAATATACTATGTGACTGGGCAATATACTACGTGACTGGGCGATATACTACGTGACTGGGCAATATACTATGTGGCTGGGCAATATACTACGTGACTGGGCAATATACTACGTGGCTGCGCAATATACTACGTGGCTCTGTGCTGTATACTACGTAACTGGCCAATATACTACGTCACTGGGCAATATACTATGTGGCTGTGCAATATACTATGTGGCTGTACAATATACTATGTGGCTGTGCAATATACTACGTGGCTGTGCAATATACTACGTGGCTGGGCAATATACTACGTGGCTGGGCAATATACTACGTGGCTGGGCAATATACTACATGGCTGGGCAATATACTACATGGCTGGGCAATATACTACGTGGCTGGGCAATATACTACGTGGCTGGGCAATATACTACGTAGCTGGGCAATATACCACGTGGCTGGGCAATATACTACGTGGGCTGAGCAATATACTACATGGCCATGCATATTCTAGAATACCCGATGCGTTAGAATCGGGCCACCATCTAGTATATATATATATATCTATATATATATATATATATAGATATATATATATGCCCACACACACACACACACACACATATATTATTGTTCTCCATGGAATATTCAGAAACTGAAGATGTATAATCAATCCAGGACTTACAGCAGACAAATGGTTAATGGCAGATATGTATTCATTGAGCAAAGGAATGGTTTACCGCCAGGCAATAGTGATGAACAAGCAAACTGGGTACTTTCCTGCATAGAGATAAAACACTGATGCAGCAGAGTTGCGTGAACAGCACCTGTATTAGCAAAGAAAAGTTTATTATGCTTACAGCAGACAAATGGAAAACCAGCGATATGAGCA
This sequence comes from Ranitomeya imitator, assembly GCF_032444005.1. Classification (NCBI taxonomy): domain Eukaryota; kingdom Metazoa; phylum Chordata; class Amphibia; order Anura; family Dendrobatidae; genus Ranitomeya; species Ranitomeya imitator. The sequence continues at coordinate 184,785,513 of NC_091284.1, forward strand.
AGGAGGTACATGCAAATTGTTGATATATAAGGAGGAGTTTGCTGATGGGATAATTAGCCAGGTGAGTGAAGTTGATACTGTTAAAACTCCTGAAGTAAAAGTGGTAAAGGTACCGTCACACTTAGCGACGCTGCAGCGATACCGACAACGATCCGGATCGCTGCAGCGTCGCTGTTTGGTCGCTGGAGAGCTGTCACACAGACCGCTCTCCAGCGACCAACGATGCCGGTAACCAGGGTAAACATCGGGTAACTAAGCGCAGGGCCGCGCTTAGTAACCCGATGTTTACCCTGGTTACCATCCTAAAAGTAAAAAAAACCAAACAGTACATACTTACCTACCGCTGTCTGTCCCCGGCGCTGGGCTCTGCACTCCTCCTGTACTGTCTGTGTGAGCACAGCGGCCGGAAAGCAGAGCGGTGACGTCACCGCTCTGCTTTCCGGCTGACCGACGCTCACAGCCAGTACAGGAGGAGTGCAGAGCACAGCGCTGGAGGACAGACAGCGGTAGGTAAGTATGTAGTGTTTGTTTTTTTTACTTTTAGGATGGTAACCAGGGTAAACATCGGGTTACTAAGCGCAGCCCTGCGCTTAGTTACCCGATGTTTACCCTGGTTACCAGTGAAGACATCGCTGAATCGGTGTCACACACGCCGATTCAGCGATGTCTGCGGGGAGTCCAGCGACCAAATAAAGTTCTGGACTTTCTTCCCCGACCAGCGACAGCACAGTAGGAGCCTGATCGCTGCTGCCTGTCGCACTGGACGATATCGCTAGCGAGGACGCTGCAACGTCACGGATCGCTAGCGATATCGTCTAGTGTGACGGTACCTTAACTGAATGCAATGATCACTGAATACTCAGACAGCACATAACTGTCTGAGTCATCCTTAAAAGGCCTTTGGTGATAATGTTAAAGGAGGTTGCCAGGTTAAGCACAGTAACCTGGCGCGGAATTAGCTTCCTAGCCAACACAAGTGTGATGTGATAATTAAAGGTTTTAATGGTCATTCATTATTTTTAATGACATTTCCTTCACTTACTTTTTTTCTATTCCCTGTGAGTTCTTTTAAAGATGCTCATACAGATAACTGTCAGCCAAATGAGTGTTAGAAAGAAAGCTGTCTATTCTGATGCCCCATAAGCAGGCACATTGGTTTGACAAGTGTTCTGCACAAGGAGAGAGAAGAAAACTATTGCCAGACTGCTGTTCTAGAAAAGGATGGAGAAACAGAAATAAAAAGCGAAAGTGTGAATACAGCCTTAAAGTAATAATATTTTTTTAAAATTCACATCAGATATTACTTTTTTTTTTTAAAGGATGGTTATGGTTCACTAAATTTGCCTAACTCATATTAAATAACCCAGTTGATGATCCAGGAGAAGACAAACATGATGATTAAATGTGTATTTGTTTGAAACAAAGCATTTTTAGTTAGCAGTGAGCATGAAGTGCATTCACATGCCTGAGAACAATGGCTGCAGATTACTTTACGCATTGTAAGAACACCGTATCAAATGGCAGTGTGCTTTGCCAATATATCATGTCGGTATGATAGCCGTGATTCTGGGATAAATTCGCACTGAATACATTTAATGACCCTAAGACTCAATGAGAGAAAGGGAGCAAAGGGTTCAGTCTCAGTTTTCTCAAAGACTACAAGAAATACAAGTTCTGACATTCCTATAGTAATACAAGATAATGTAAATTACCTGGGATTATGATATTATTGAACAGCCTCACTCATAGGGAAATATACAGATATCTGTAGAATAAAGTCACCTACATAAGTAACATTCTTAACTGCATTGCCATATATTATCTCGCACTGAGCCTGGGGTACTGATTATGTCTTACCTGGTGAGGTGGATCCTCAAAGCCCTCAGTCCAGATGACCAATTGTAATTCTACGACACTGTGACATTGGCACAGTAGAGTCGACTTTATTGTAGGTGCAGGTATAAGTGATTGAGTTGACAAGCTGGGTTTGGTAAAATCCCACCCAGTGCAGCTCAGTGATGTATATTACGTCATCAGCCATATCCCTGCCTTTCAGGAGGGCTCCAACCCTGAGTCTGCATCTTTCCCCACAATTGATAGCTGATTTATCCACCCATCATATGCCTTTAACAGCTAACAAGTTAAATGCCACTGTCAATCACTGATAGCGGCATTTAACAGGAAGCGAGTCACAAATGCCGCCCATCGACACCCCTGTCACATAATCACGGAGCACCAATGATTTGTCATGACAGCCAGTGGTCTACAGAAGTCCCCACGTGCCTGTCATTGTGAATCTCCTGTAAACTCCTGCTCGTGGCTGAAGCCCTGCTATGTATAGCACAGACGATCTGGTGATCACTCATTTCCAGTCTCCCAAGGGAACTATTAAATAAAATAAAAAGTGAAAAAAAGTTTTAAAACATATTAAAAAAATAAATAGAAAAATTCAAATCACCACTGTTCTGTCCTCACTAGCTGAGGCAGGCTCATACGTAGCTATACAGTCAGCTAGACTGCTATACCGGGGTCCAATAAGGAGACGTAGTGGTATATTGATGTGGTGAAACTGTGAACAATGATATACATAGAATCAGTGCATGGTATAGAACAGATACATAATACACATGATATACATTATGCATAACATTTAGAAAGCTACTGACTAAACTGGGAGTACAACTGGCTAGGCTAGGCTAATATGGAGCAGAAATATCTACGGAAAGCATAAAGACATACCGGCAATGCAATCGCAAGGGGGATGAAGTGAAGCGTCTTTCCTTGAAGGCAGACTGAAGAAAGTTAAAGGAAAAATGGAGGGAAATGGAGGCTGAGCTACCATAACGCATTGCAAAGGAGGAGGAGAATCAGACATGGATAATACAAACACAGAAGATTGATCTGTCAACATAACTCTGACCGGTAGAGGGAGCCAAAGCACTAAAAACAAATAAAGATATGAACATCCATACTGAGAAACCTGCAATTACGCAAACAGATAATCAGGGTAACAATATTAGATGGCGGAGACAGAACAACCACCCTTTTGCCCCATTAAACATAAAACAAATTTTAAAAAATCACATATTTGGTATCGCTGTGTTTAGAATAGCCTGATCTATCAAAATATAAAGAAAATTAATCCGATCGGTAAACGGCGTAGCAAGAAAAAAAAATCAAAAAGCCTGAATTGTGCTTTTTTGGTTGCTGCAACATTGCAATAACAGGCGATCAAAGCATAGTATGGACCCAAAAAAAGTATCAATGAAAACGTAATCTCAGGACGCAAGAAATAATCCCTCACACAGTCCCAGTTCACGAACTATGAGAACATTGCAGGTCTCAGAAAATGGCAAGGAACGCAAAAACTTTTTCATACAAATTTCAGATATTTTTTTTTCACCGCTTAAATAAAAAATAAACTATACATATTTGGTATCTGCGGAATCGTACCGACATTGGGAATCATATTGTCAGGTTAGTTGTACCATATAATGAATATATTAAATAAAAACTCCCTAAAACAATTATGGAGTTGCACTTTTTTTTTAAATTTCACCACATTTGGATTTCTTTCCCCCATTTTCAAGTATACTATATGGTAAAATCAATGGTCATTCAAAAGTACAACTCGTCCCGCAAAAAACAAGCCCTCATGTGGCCATATTAACTGAAAAATAAAAAATGTTATGGCTTTTGGAAGAAGGGAAGAAAAAAACAAAAATGGAAAATCGCCCCGGGGGTGAAGGGGTTAATGAATACTGTTTAACAACATGAAAAATGGAAACCAAAAGACAAAAAAACATTTGTGGCGATATTCTACCATACCGTAGCCCATTCACTATCCCCATCTATTCCCCAACCCCTGAAGCTGGCTGGACCATCATTATAAATACATCATTGTAAATACACACCTGTACTTTGCATCTCCCCCACCTCATTGTAGATTGTAAGCTCTCACGAGCAGGGTCGTCTTATTTTGCTTTAATTATTGTATTGTTAACGTTGTTACTTATGACTTTTGTGTTTGAAACTGTTAAACTGTAAAGCGCTGCGGAATATGTTGGCGCTATATAAATAAAGATTATTATTATTATTATTATTATTATTACCGAGGTGACTCCTGATCAATACGGTGATATTATTAGGGCCAACGCTACACAGGAGACTGATAGTGGGAAAACGCACTTTTCAGTTGTGCATGCTTGCTGAGCAGAAGGCTGTACTGTACATTCAGCTAAGAGTTATAATGCAGGTTCTAATTTAGGCTGATTGCAAGATACAGTAAGTATTGAAATATTTTACTATATGTAAATCCACCATTGAAACTGCCTTCAAATGTTCGATTTGAAGGCAGTTTCAATGGTGGATCCTGTGGAAATCTTTATTCTTGAGAACAAAACCAGTCATGTATAAATGAACTCTTATTATGGCAAATGCATAGGATAGTGATGAGACATACAAGTGCAGAGACGTGTATATACAGTATACTTTTGCCGTTAGACTTGGATGTTTAACAATGAGTTATTACAGACAAGGACTATAAAGCCATGAAATTCCTCCAACTTTTGGGTTTTCTACACCTTCCATAGTTTGGGGTGATGCAGTTGTGCTTCCAGACATACCATTAGTATTTACAATGCAATATCGCTGGGTTATACTAGTAGTAATATTAGAGATGCTGAAAAAATGTGTCCTGTTCGCTCCGTCATCGGTTTTGTGGATGTTATAAAGAGACGGCTTGTTTTCTCTGTGTCTGTTTTAGTAAATAATTGCATTTCCATGAAGTGACAAGGCTGGATAATATGTTCTTTATGTTGCACTGTCCCTCTATTATTCCTCCTAGGAATGCATCACTTCTTCTGAGAATGTTAAAATCGCCCCATGTAATTACAGGTGATTCTCACTAAATTAGAATATCAACAAAAAGTTAATTTATTTCAGTTCTTCAATACAAAAAGTGAAACTCGTATATTATATGGCGTCATTACAAACAGAGTGATCTATTTCAAGTGTTACTTTCTAAATGGTGATGATTATGGCTTACAGCCAATGAAAACCCAAAAGTCATTATCCCAGTAAGTTAGAATAATTGACAAAAAACACATGCAAAGGCTTCCTAAGTGTTTAAAAAAGGTCTCTTAGTCTGCTCCAGTAGGCTCCATAATCATGGGGAAGACTGCTAACATGACAGATGTCCAGAAGGCAGTCATTGACACACTCCACAAAGAGGGTAAGCCACAAAAGGTCGTTGCTAAAGAAGCTGGCTGTTCACAGAGTTTTGTATCCAAGCATATTAATGGAAAGTTGAGTGGAAGGAAAAAGTATGGTAAAAAAGGTGCACAAGCAACCGGGATAACCGCAGCCTTGAGATGATTGTTGAGAAAAAGCCATCCAAAATTTGGGGGAGATTCACAAGGAGAGGACTGCTGCTGGAGTCATTGCTTCAAGGGCCACCACACACAGAAGTATCCAGGACATGGCCTACAAGTGTCACATTCCTTGTGTCAAGCCAGACAAATTTCATTCTCCAGCAGGACTTGGCACCTGTCCACACTGCCAAAGGTACCAAGATCTGTTTTAAAAACAACAGTATAACTGTGCTTGATTGACCAGCAAACTCGCCTGGCCTTAATCCTATAGAGAATCTATGGGGTATTGTCAAGAGGAAGATGAGAGACACTAGACCCAACGATGCAGACGAGCTATCAAAGCAACCTGGGCTTCTATAACACCTCAGCAGTGCCCTAGGCTGATCGCCTCCATGCTATGCCGCATTGATGCAGTAATTGATGCAAAAGGAGCCCTGACTAGGTATTGAGTGCATTTACTGAACATACATTTTAGTAGGCAAACATTTTGGATTTTAAAATAATTTTTCAGCTCGTATAATAAAGTATTCTAATTTACTGAGATAAGGACTTTTGGGTTTTCATAGGCTGTAAGCCATAATCATCAACATTAACAGAAATAAGTGGATGGATTAAGAGCTATGCATTAGAAAAACTGAAAAATTTACGTTGTTTTCCAGGCCTGGGCTTGTAAGGGTGGAACAGGGGCTGACATATGCCTCTCCTTCTTTAAGCAGTGTTTGTACCAACTATATGGTTTTATTATATTTTTAGTGACTGTATTAATATGTGAATCTGCATAGAGTTTCATGGGCATTAATGTACACAGTTAATGTAATGTATTGTGATTAATGGTATATAGTGTATAGGGAACATCTAGGGTTAACTTTAGAGTTTATAAAGCATAGCATAGGACTTGGGGATTAAGTTTGAAAGGGGGAAGTTAGTTGGGGGCACATTAGATATAGAAAGTTAAGTGCATACTATTAGAAGGTAATGATTGAATTTAAATAGGTGAAAGGTGTAACGTTTGCACAGCAACTGACTGCTGGGGCAGACAGAGTAAGGAGACAGTTGGTGATTGGTCTAGCCCAAAGTGGAAAAGGTTAGGGAGTAAAAGACACAGATGTTCTGATGATATGAGGTTGCACAAAGCTCCCCACGGACATTACTGCAATGTCCGGAGCCTAAGGGTACGTGTCCACCTTCAGGATGGCCGGCAGTTTAGTCGGAGCAGCAAACCCGCTCCGCGCTAAGCTCCGCCCCCTTTCTGGGACGCGATGATGCCGGATGTGTTCATAGCACACATCCGGGATCATCGCACCCCACCATAGGGCCTATTGTTATACCTTGCGGCGGAGCAGCGTCGCCGCAAGGTATACGGACATGCTGCTATCTTAAAAAACGCGCCGCATGTCCGAAATCGCAGGGCCGCCGCATGCGTGTTATCACGCATAGTGGAGATGGGATTTCATTAAATCCCCTCCACTATGCTGTAACATCTGGACGCTGCGTGTTTGACGCTGCGTCTCTATGCAGCGTCAAACACGCAGCGTTTCCTGCACGTGGAAACATACCCTTAGGCTCGAGTTGGGGGCTATGGAGAGCACTGACAACCCTTCTGTACAGTGGGTAATGGCATTGTGAGGAAAATTATGCGGATCTCGCGCATACTGCGGAGCCAGATTGGGAAACCCTGGGGCTAACAGGAGGATCAAGCGTAGGGGTAATCCATACTGTGCTAAATGTGAGAACAGGAGTGAGATTTTCTGTGTGGAAGAAGCAAGTGATGGAGGGTTTTGTGCCCAATACTGCATGTCAAAGATTGCTGTACTTGAACTGTTCAGAAAAGACACTTGTTAAAACGAGGTGAAGAGTTTTTTTCAAATATAAATATTTTATTATACATAGACAAAATTCACTTACATGGAAGTAGAGTACCACACACCAAACAGGTTTACAGGGGAATAGAACCAGGTATATTACAGAAAGCAATTCATACCATCAAAATTCAATAAATATTGTTATATAAACATAAATGCCAAGACCATAAATAAGGTTTCATATAAATCCATATCAATTTTTATGCAAAGTTGCTGTAAACCATAGGAAACCAAAAATTGTGTCTGGCCCTTTAAGAGGAAGTAAGTAAGAGTGACAAGGATACTTGTGTTACATTAAATTTATCCCGAATGCTAACTACAGCAAATAGGAGGCCGAAAGATAATCTGCCAGTGCAGTATAATAATCCCGCTACGAGTGATAACGAAACTCCAAGTTCCAAATATATCAAACTATAACTTACTTCCAAACTAGAGACCTGGACCCCGACCTGGCGCCCCGAAGCGCGTTTCGCTGTTCTTCCTCAGGAGGCGTCTCCTGAGCCGCCTACGAGTCTGTTTACACTGTGTCTTACTGCTGACTTTTTAGATTGGAAATTGAGAAAAAATTCAAGTTTTTAAGTAAGATTTGAAGAGTTTCTGCTCCAAAAAGTCCTAAATAAAACTCAGTATGCACAGACCCTTATAATATGTCCACACAGAGTTTTTTTATGCAGACTTGTAGCAGTAACACAGTCTTTGACTTGATTTTTATGTATAAAACTTTTTCCGCTTTAAATTAATTTCACTGAGATATGTGATGAGTTTTTCATTAAATTTCTCTTTGACACAGAAAAAAATATCAAAGCGAGTACCATGTGCATTTTCCCATTGAAAAAATTGGAAACTTATTTAACCCCTTTACCCCCAAGGGTGGTTTGCACGTTAATGACCGGGCCAATTTTTGCAATTCTGACCACTGTCCCTTTATGAGGTTATAACTCTGGAACGCTTCAATGGATCCTGGTGATTCTGACATTGTTTTCTCGTGACATATTGTACTTCATGACAATGGTAAAAATTATTTGATAGTACCTGCGTTTATTTGTGAAAAAAACGGAAATTTGGCGAAAATTATGAAAATTTCGCAATTTTCCAACTTTGAATTTTTATGCAATTAAATCACAGAGATATGTCACACAAAATACTTAATAAGTAACATTTCCCACATGTCTACTTTACATCAGCACAATTTTGGAACCAAATTTTTTTTTTGTTAGGGAGTTATAAGGGTTAAAAGTTGACCAGCAATTTCTCATTTCTACAACACCATTTTATTTTAGGGACCACATCTCATTTGAAGTCATTTTGAGGGGTCTATATGATAGAAAATACCCAAGTGTGACACCATTCTAAAAACTACACCCCTCAAGGTGCTCAAAACCATATTCAAGAAGTTTATTAACCCTTCTGGTGCTTCACAGGAATTTTTTGAATGTTTAAATAAAAATGAACATTTAACTTTTTTTCACAAAAAATTTAATTCAGCTCCAATTTGTTTTATTTTACCAAGGGTAACAGGAGAAAATGGACCCCAAACATTGTTGTACAATTTGTCCTGAGTATGCCAATACCCCACATGTGGGGGTAAACCACTGTTTGGGCGCATGGCAGAGCTCGGAAGCGAAGGAGTGCCATTTGACTTTTCAATGCAAAATTGACTGGAATGGAGATGGGACGCCATGTTTCGTTTGGAGAGCCCCTGATGTGGCTAAACATTGAAACCCCCCACAAATGACACCATTTTGGAAAGTAGACCCCCTAAGGAACTTATCTAGAGGTGTGGTGAGCACTTTGACCCAACAAGTGCTTCACAGAAGTTTATAATGTAGAACCGTAAAAATAAAAAATCATATTTTTTCACAAAAATTATCTTTTTGCCCCCAATTTTTTATTTTCCCAAGGGTAAGAGAAGAAATTGGACCCCAAAAGTTGTTGTACAATTTGTCCTGAGTACGCTGATACCCCATATGTGGGGGTAAACCACTGTTTGGGTGGATGGGAGAGCTCGGAAGGGAAGGAGCGCCGTTTGACTTTTCAAAGCAAAATTGACAGGAATTGAGATGGGACGCCATGTTGCGTTTGAAGAGCCACTGATGTGCCTAAACATTGAAACCCCCCACAAATGACACCATTTTGGAAAGTAGACCCCCTAAGGAACTTATCTAGAGGTGTGGTGAGCACTTTTTCCCACCAAGTGCTTCACAGAAGTTTATAATGCAGAGCCGTAAAAATAAAACAAAATTTTTTTCCCACAAAAATTATTTTTTTAGCCCCCAGTTTTGTATTTTCCTGAGGGTAACAGGAGAAATTGGACCCCAAAATTTGTTGCCCAATTTGTCCTGAGTGCGATGATACACCATATGTGGGGGGAACCACTGTTTGGGCACATGGGAGGGCTCAGAAGGGAAGGAGTGCCATTTGAATGCAGACTTAGATGGAATGGTCTGCAGGTGTCACATTGCGTTTGCAGAGCCCCTAATGTACCTAAACAGTAGAAACCCCCCACAAGTGACACCATTTTGGAAAGTAAACCCCCTTAGGAACTTATCTAGATGTGTGCTGAGTGCTTTGACCCACCAAGGGCTTCACAGAAGTTTATAATGGAGAGCCGTAAAAATAAAACAAAAATTTTTTCCCACAAAAATTATTTTTTAGCCCCCAGTTTTGTATTTTCCCGAGGGTAACAGGAGAAATTGGACCCCACAATTTGTTGTCCAATTTGTCCTGAGTGCGCTGATACCCCATATGTGGGGGGGAACCACTGTTTGGGCGCATGGGAGGGCTCGGAAGAGAAGGAGCTCCATTTGGAATGAGGACTTAGATGGAATGGTCTGCAGGTGTCACATTGCATTTGCAGAGCCCCTAATGTACCTAAACAGTAGAAACCTCGCACAAGTGACACCATTTTGGAAACTAGACCCCCTAAGGAACTCATCTAGATGTGTTGTGATAGCTTTGAACCCCCAAGTGTTTCACTACAGTTTGTAACGCAGAGCCGTGAAAATTAAAAAAAAAAATCTTTCCCCCCAAAATTATTTTTTAGCCCCCAGTTTTGTATTTTCCCGAGGGTAAGAGGAGAAATTCGACCCCAAAAGTTGTTGTGCAATTTGTCCTGAGTACGCTGATACCCCGTATGTTGGGGGAAACCAACGTTTGAGCGCATGGCAGAGCTCGGAAGGGAAGGAGCGCCATTTGGAATGCAGACTTAGATGGAATGGTCTGCAGACGTCACATTGCGTTTGCAGAACCCCTAATGTACCTAAACAGTAGAAACCCCCCACAAGTGACCCCATATTGGAAACTAGACCCCCCAGGGAACTAATCTAGATGTGTTGTGAGAACTTTGAACCCCCAAGTGTTTCACTACAGTTTATAACGCAGAGCCGTGAAAATAAAAAATCTTTTTTTTTCCCACAAAAAATATGTTTTAGCCCCGAGTTTTGTATTTTCCCAAGGGTAGCAGGAGAAATTGGACCCCAAAAGTTGTTGTCCTATTTGTCCTGAGTACGCTGATACCCCATATGTTGGGGTAAACCCCTGTTTGGGCACACGGGAGAGCTCGGAAGGGAAGAAGCACTGTTTTACTTTTTCAACGCAGAATTGGCTGGAATTGAGATCGGACGCCATGTCGCGTTTGGAGAGCCCCTGATGTGCCTAAACAGTGGAAACCCCCCAATTATAACTGAAACCCTAATCCAAACACATCCCTAACCCTAATCCCAACAGTAACCCTAACCACACCTCTAACCCTGACACACCCCTAACCTTAATCCCAACCCTATTCCCAACCGTAAATGTAATCTAAACCCTAACTGTAACTTTAGCCCCAACCCAAACTGTAGCCCTAGCCCTAACCCTAGCCCTAACCCTAATCCTAACCCTAGCCCTAACCCTAGCCCTAACCCTAGCCCTAACCCTAACCCTAGCCCTAGCCCTAACCCTAACCCTAGCCCTAACCCTAGCCCTAACCCTAGCCCTAACCCTAGCCCTAACCCTAGCCCTAACTCTAACCCTAGCGCTAATGGGAAAATGGAAATAAATACATTTTTTTAATTTTTCCCTAACTAAGGGGGTGATGAAGGGGGTTTGATTTACTTTTATAGCGGGTTTTTTAGCGGATTTTTATGATTGGCAGCCGTCACACACTGAAAGACGCTTTTTATTGCAAAAAATATTTTTTGCGTTACCACATTTTGAGAGCTATAATTTTTCTATATTTTGGTCCACAGAGTCATGTGAGGTCTTGTTTTTTGCGGGACGAGTTGATGTTTTTATTGGTAACATTTTCGGGCACGTGACATTTTTTGATCGCTTTTTATTCCGATTTTTGTGAGGCAGAATGACCAAAAACCAGCTATTCATGAATTTCTTTTGGGGGAGGCGTTTATACCGTTCTGCGTTTGGTAAAATTGATGAAGCAGTTTTATTCTTCGGGTCAGTACGATTACAGCGACACCTCATTCATATCATTTTTTTATGTTTTGGCGCTTTTATACGATAAAAACTATTTTATAGAAAAAATAATTATTTTTGCATCGCTTTATTCTCAGGACTATAACTTTTTTATTTTTTGCTGATGATGCTGTATGGCAGCTCGTTTTTTGCGGGACAAGATGACGTTTTCAGCGGTACCATGGTTAGTTATATCTGTCTTTTTGATCGCGTGTTATTCCACTTTTTGTTCGGCGGTATGATAATAAAGCGTTGTTTTTTGCCTCGTTTTTTTTTTTTTTTTCTTACGGTGTTTACTGAAGGGGTTAACTAGTGGGCCAGTTTTATAGGTCGGGCCGTTACGGACGCGGCAATACTAAATATGTGTACTTTTATTGTTTTTTTTTTTTTTTTAGATAAAGAAATGTATTTATGGGAATAATATTTTTATTTTTTTTTTCATTATTTTGGAATATTTTTTTTTTATTTTTTTTTACACATTTGAAATTTTTTTTTTTTACTTTTTTACTTTGTCCCAGGGGGGGACATCACAGATCAGTGATCTGACAGTTTGCACAGCACTCTGTCAGATCACTGATCTGACATGCAGCGCTGCAGCCTTCACAGTGCCTGCTCTGAGCAGGCTCTGTGAAGCCACCTCCCTCCCTGCAGGACCCGGATCCGCGGCCATCTTGGATCCGGGGCTGGAGGGAGCAGGGAGGGAGGTGAGACCCTCGCAGCAACGCGATCACATCGCGTTGCTGCGGGGGGCTCAGGGAAGCCCGCAGGGAGCCCCCTCCCTGCGCGGTGCTTCCCTGTACCGCCGGCACATCGCGATCATCTTTGATCGCGGTGTGCCGGGGGTTAATGTGCCGGGGGCGGTCCGTGACCGCTCCTGGCACATAGTGCCGGATGTCAGCTGCGATAAACAGCTGACACCCGGCCGCGATCGGCGGCGCTCCCCCCGTGAGCGCTGCCGATCGCATATGACGTACTATTGCGTCCTTGGGAAGTAAAGCCCACCCCACATGGACGCAATAGTACGTCTAATGGCAGAAAGGGGTTAAAGAATACTTCATGCCTTTTTATGTTGAAATGGTGCCAAAATCTATGGAAAAAAACACTGTATGAACATACTGTAAGTCAGTAGCACCCACCATTTTGTACCCTTTATAAAATGCCCTTAGGGTACCACAGTAGTAACGTGTCATAGGAGGCCTCCATACCCTGCCTTATAAGGTGTTAGATTTTGCTATTATATAAAATCACGATAAATAACAAGACATCCCAGAGAGACAATACATACAGTTGAAAGCAGAAGTTTACAAACACTTTATAAAAAGACACATATGCATGTTTTTCTCAATATCTGACATGGAACCAGAATAAACCTTTCCCGTTTTAAGCCAGTTAGAATTACCATAATTATTAATATTTGCCAAATGTCAGAATAATGAGAAAGAGAATGTGTTAAGGCATTTTAATTACTTACTGCAAAGTCAAAGTTTACATACACTTAGATTACTGTTGTGAATTCCGCTCTTGGGCTCCCTCCGGTGGTTGTAAGTGGCACTTTTGTGAGTTCTGCTCTTGGGCTCCCTCTTGTGGTTTCTAGTGGTATGGCTGCTCCTTGGAGTTAGCTGTCATCAGCTGCCTCCACTTATCTTCTCTTCTGCTCGGCTATTTAGGTCTGGCTCTGTCTTCAGCCAGTGCCACTTGTAAATGGTTTCTGGTTGGATTCACATCTCTTTGGAGTTCCCTGTTATCCTGACCAGTTCAGCTAAGCTAAGTTTTTGCTTGCTCTTTTCTGTCCATAGATTGTGGACTTATCCATTCTGTGCTTTCTATGTTTGTCCAGCTTATCAGTGTGAATTATTCTGTCTTGCTGGAAGCTCTGGGAGGCAGATTTGCCCTCCACACCTTTAGTCAGGTGTGGAGTTTTTTTTGTAAACTCTGCGTGGATTTTTGTAGTGTTTTATACTGACAGCACAGTATTCCATCCTGTCCTATCTATTTAGCTAGACTGGCCTCCTGTGCTCATCCTGGTTTCATTCTGTGTATGTCTTTTCCCTCTCCACTCACAGTCATTATTTGTGGGGGGCTAATCTATCCTTTGGGGAATTTCTCTGAGGCAAGATAGTTTTCCTGCTTCTTTCTTTAGGGGTAGTTAGCTCTTAGGCTGTGACGAGATGCCTTGGGAGAGTTAGGAGCATTCCACGGCTACTTCTAGTGTTGTGTTGAGCTTAGGGACTGCGGTCAGTACAGTTACCATGTCCTTCAGAGCTCGTTCCATGTTGCTCCTAGACCACCGTATCATAACAGTACAAGTGGCCAAAAATGAATTAAATGCATCTCAAAAGAAGGAAAAGAAAGTTCTGAACCATTTTTTTTTTCTGTGCTTTGGTTTGTCTTTTTTTTTTTCCTCTTGATATCTGGGTGGTTCAGGATATATGCTTTGGCATGGATGTTCAGGGTTTGTTTTCTCGTGTGGATCAACTTGCTGTAAGAGTACAGAGTATCCAGGACTATGTTGTCCAGACTCCGGCTTTAGAGCCCAGAATTCCTACTCCTGATTTGTTTTTTGGGGACAGATCCAAGTTTTTGAACTTTAAAAATAACTGCAAATTGTTTGATCCCATTCAGCAAGTAAAAATCATCATTTCCTTGCTGCGTGGTTACCCTCAAGACTGGGCTTTTTCTCTTGAAACAGGGGATCCGGCATTATTGAATGTAGATGCATTTTTTCAAGCGCTCGGATTGTTGTATGATGAACCTAATTCTGTGGATCATGCAGAAAAAACCCTGTTGGCCTTGTGTCAAGGTCAGGAAGCGGCTGAGTTATACTGCCAGAAATTTAGAAAATGGTCTGTGCTCACTAAATGGAATGAAGAGGCTCTGGCTGCTATTTTCAGAAAAGGTCTTTCTGAAACCCTTAAAGATGTTATGGTGGGCTTTCCTACGCCTGCCGGTTTGAGCGAATCTATGTCTCTAGCCATTCAGATTGATCGGCGTCTGCGCGAGCGCAAAGCTGTGCACCATATGGCAGTATCCTCTGAGCAAAGTCCTGAACTTATGCAATGTGATAGGATTTTGACTAGAATAGAACGGCAGGAATTCAGACGTCAGAATAGGCTGTGTTTTTACTGTGGTGATTCGGCTCATGTTATCTCTGATTGCCCTAAGCGTACTAAGAGAGTCGCTAGGTCTGTTACCATTAGTACTATACGGCCTAAATTTCTCTTATCTGTGACCCTGATTTGCTCATTGTCGTCCTTTTCTGTCATGGCATTTGTGGATTCAGGTGCTGCCCTGAACTTAATGGACTTAGAATTCGCCAGGCGCTGTGGTTTTTCCTTGCAGCCTTTGCAGAGCCCTATTCCTTTGAGGGGCATTGATGCTACACCCTTGGCCAAGGATAAACCTCAGTACTGGACACAGATGACTATGTACATGGCTCCTGCACATCAGGAAGATTGCCGTTTTCTGGTGTTGCATAACCTGCATGATGTTGTTGTACTGGGATTTCCATGGTTACAGGAACATAATCCGCTGCTGGATTGGAAAACTATGTCTCTTCCCCCTCTTCTGAGGTCCCTGAGTATTTGTCGGATTTCCAGGATGTATTTGATGAGCCCAAGTCCAGTTCCCTTCCTCCACACAGGGACTGTGATTGTGCTATTAACTTGATTCCTGGTTGTAAGTTCCCTAAGGGCCGACTTTTCAATCTGTCTGTGCCAGAGCATGCCGCCATGCGGAGCTATGTTAAGGAATCTTTGGAGAAAGGGCATATTCGGCCCTCTTCGTCACCATTGGGAGCGGGTTTCTTTTTTGTTGCTAAGAAGGATGGCTCCTTGAGATCCTGTATTGATTATCGTCTTCTTAATAAGATCACGGTCAAATTCCAATACCCCTTGCCTTTGTTTACTGATTTGTTTGCTCAGATTAAAGAGGCTAGTTGGTTTACTAAGATTGACCTCCGAGGGGCATATAATCTTGTTCGTATTAAACAGGGTGACGAATGGAAAACTGCATTTAATACGCCCGAAGGCCATTTTGAATACCTTGTGATGCCATTTGGGCTCTCTAATGCTCCATCTGTGTTCCAGTCTTTCATGCATGATATTTTCCGCAATTATCTTGATAAATTCATGGTCGTATATTTGGATGATATTTTGATTTTTTCCGATGATTGGGAGTCTCATGTGAAGCAGGTCAGGATGGTGTTCCAGATCCTTCGTGATAATGCTTTATTTGTGAAGGGGTCTAAGTGCCTATTCGGAGTTCAGAAGGTCTCTTTTTTGGGTTTTATTTTTTCTCACTCATCTATAGAAATGGATCCTGTTAAGGTCCAAGCTATTCATGACTGGATCCAACCCACATCTGTGAAGGGTTTTCAAAAATTTTTGGGCTTCGCTAATTTCTATTGCCGTTTCATTGCCAATTTTTCCAGTGTGGTTAAGCCCCTTACTGATTTGACAAAGAAAGGCGCTGATGTGACTAATTGCTCCTCTGAGGCTGTTGAGGCCTTTCAGGAGCTTAAACGCCGATTTACTTCTGCCCCTGTGTTGCGTCAACCGGATGTTTCTCTTCCTTTTCAGGTTGAGGTCGACGCTTCTGAGATTGGGGCAGGGGCCTTTTTGTCTCAGAGGGACTCTGATGGTTCTTTGATGAAACCGTGTGCTTTTTTTTCCAGAAAGTTTTCGCCTGCGGAACGCAATTATGATGTCGGCAATCGGGAGTTGTTGGCTATGAAGTGGGCGTTTGAGGAGTGGCGACATTGGCTTGAGGGAGCTAAACACCGTGTTGTGGTCCTGACCGATCATAAGAATCTGATTTACCTCGAGTCGGCCAAGCAGCTGAATCCTAGACAGGCTCGATTGTCCCTGTTTTTCTCCCGTTTTGATTTTGTGGTCTCGTATCTTCCGGGATCTAAGAATGTTAAGGCTGATGCCCTCTCTAGGAGTTTTTCGCCTGATTCTCCTGGAGTCCTTGAGCCGGTTGGCATTCTTAAGGAGGGGGTGATTCTTTCTGCTATCTCCCCTGATTTGCGGCGGGTGCTTCAGGAATTTCAGGCTGATAGGCCTGACCGCTGTCCAGTGGGGAAGCTGTTTGTTCCTGATAGATGGAGGAGTAAGGTGTTTTCTGAGG
The DNA here is from genome assembly GCF_032444005.1 of Ranitomeya imitator. Taxonomy (NCBI): domain Eukaryota; kingdom Metazoa; phylum Chordata; class Amphibia; order Anura; family Dendrobatidae; genus Ranitomeya; species Ranitomeya imitator. The sequence goes on from NC_091284.1 coordinate 184,802,326, forward strand.
TTCATTGTTCAGTGTTGGCTGGTCATCCTGGGATTTTTGGTACCAGAGATTTGGTTGCTAGGTCCTTTTGGTGGCCTTCCTTGTCTCGCTTTTGTGCAGTCCTGTGGGACTTGCGCCCGGGCCAAGCCTTGCTGTTCCCGCGCTAGTGGGTTGCTTTTGCCTTTGCCGGTCCCTGAGAGGCCCTGGACGCATATTTCCATGGATTTTATTTCGGATCTTCCTGTTTCCCAGAAGATGTCTGTTATCTGGGTTGTTTGTGACCAGTTCTCTAAAATGGTCCATCTGGTACCTTTGCCTAAGTTGCCTTCCTCATCAGATCTGGTTCCATTATTTTTTCAGCATGTGGTTCGTTTGCATGGCATTCCGGAGAATATTGTGTCTGACAGAGGTTCTCAGTTTGTCTCTAGATTTTGGCGGGCCTTTTGTGCTAGGATGGGCATTGATTTGTCTTTTTCTTCGGCGTTTCATCCTCAGACTAATGGCCAAACTGAGCGAACTAATCAGACCTTGGAGACCTATTTGAGATGCTTTGTGTCTGCTGATCAGGATGATTGGGTGTCTTTCTTGCCGTTGGCCAAGTTTGCCCTTAATAATCGGGCTAGTTCAGCTACTTTGGTTTCACCTTTCTTTTGTAATTTTGGTTTTCATCCTCGTTTTTCTTCTGGGCAGGTTGAGCCTTCTGATTGTCCTGGTGTTAATTCTGTGGTGGACAGGCTGCAGCAGATTTGGACTCATGTGGTGGACAATTTGACGTTGTCTCAGGAAAGGGCTCAACGTTTTGCTAACCGCCGTCGGTGTGTTGGTCCCCGGCTTCGTGTGGGGGATTTGGTTTGGTTGTCTTCTTGTCATGTTCCTATGAAGGTTTCTTCTCCTAAGTTTAAGCCTTGGTTTATTGGTCCTTATAAAATTTCTGAAATTATTAATCCAGTGTCTTTTCGTTTGGCTCTTCCTGCCTCTTTTGCCATTCATAATGTTTTCCATAGATTTTTGTTGCGGAGATATGTGGTGCCCGTTGTTCCCTCGGTTGACCCTCCTGCCCCGGTGTTGGTGGAGGGAGAGTTGGAATATGAGGTTGAGAAGATTTTGGATTCTCGTTTTTCGAGGCGGAGGCTTCAATATCTTGTCAAGTGGAAGGGTTATGGCCAGGAGGATAATTCTTGGGTTGTTGCCTCCGATGTCCATGCCACCGATTTGGTTCGTGCTTTTCACTTGGCACGTCCTGATCGGCCTGGGGGCTCTGGTGAGGGTTCGGTGACCCCTCCTCAAGGGGGGGGGGGGGTACTGTTGTGAATTCCGCTCTTGGGCTCCCTCCGGTGGTTGTAAGTGGCACTTTTGTGAGTTCTGCTCTTGGGCTCCCTCTTGTGGTTTCTAGTGGTATGGCTGCTCCTTGGAGTTAGCTGTCATCAGCTGCCTCCACTTATCTTCTCTTCTGCTCGGCTATTTAGGTCTGGCGCTGTCTTCAGCCAGTGCCACTTGTAAATGGTTTCTGGTTGGATTCACATCTCTTTGGAGTTCCCTGTTATCCTGACCAGTTCAGCTAAGCTAAGTTTTTGCTTGCTCTTTTCTGTCCATAGATTGTGGACTTATCCATTCTGTGCTTTCTATGTTTGTCCAGCTTATCAGTGTGAATTATTATGTCTTGCTGGAAGCTCTGGGAGGCAGATTTGCCCTCCACACCTTTAGTCAGGTGTGGAGTTTTTTTTTGTAAACCCTGCGTGGATTTTTGTAGTGTTTTATACTGACCGCACAGTATTCCATCCTGTCCTATCTATTTAGCTAGACTGGCCTCCTGTGCTCATCCTGGTTTCATTCTGTGTATGTCTTTTCCCTCTCCACTCACAGTCATTATTTGTGGTGGGCTAATCTATCCTTTGGGGATTTTCTCTGAGGCAAGATAGTTTTCCTGTTTCTTTCTTTAGGGGTAGTTAGCTCTTAGGCTGGGACAAGATGCCTAGGGAGAGTTAGGAGCATTCCACGGCTACTTCTAGTGTTGTGTTGAGCTTAGGGACTGTGGTCAGTACAGTTACCACGTCCTTCAGAGCTCGTTCCATGTTGCTCCTAGACCACCGTATCATAACAGATTACTATGCCTTTAACCCCTTCCCGACCCATGACGCCACGTAGGCGTCATGAAAGTCGGTGCCAATCCGACCCATGACGCCTATGTGGCGTCATGGAAAGATCGCTTCCCTGCAGGCCGGGTGAAAGGGTTAACTCCCATTTCACCCGATCTGCAGGGACAGGGGGAGTGGTAGTTTAGCCCAGGGGGGGTGGCTTCACCCCCCCGTGGCTACGATCGCTCTGATTGGCTGTTGAAAGTGAAACTGCCAATCAGAGCGATTTGTAATATTTCACCTATTATAACTGGTGAAATATTACAATCCAGCCATGGCCGATGCTGAAATATCATCGGCCATGGCTGGAAATACTAATGTGCCCCCACTAGAGTTGAGCGACCTTGACCTTTTTAGAGTCGAGCCGGGTTTTGCGAAACCCGACTATGTCCAAAGTCGGGTCGAGTGAAATCGGCCGATTATGACGTAAAGTCGGGATCGACCGAAACACGAAACCCAATGCAAGTCAATGGGGCAGCATAGTCGGCAGTGAGTGGGGGCCAGGAAAACACCTAGAGTGGCCATTTTAATGTCAAAACCATCCATTCTTCTTAATGAAGCTTGTCAAGCGTAATTTACCTTATAATAATTGGAAGGCATTTGAAATTGGGGGTCATTTGGCTAAAGTTGTGGGGGGTAGGGCTGGTTCAAGTAATTAGTGGGCCCAGGAAATCTGGACCACGTCACGGCAGTGGAGCAGGGAGAGGTAAGTATTTCAACTTTGCAAGTGCTGTGAACCTGAGCAAGCAGGGGGGGCCCACTCGTTGGCATTGGCACTGGCACAGGGCCCCTCAAAGTACAGCGGTGTGTTTGCACGGCGGGGGCGCCTCCCACCGGCAGCAACACTTTTGCGTACTATGAGAGGCCCTGTGCCAGTGACGTCGCCAACTAGTATTCCTCCCCCCACCTGATGAAGGAACCTGCACTTTCATCTGCACCTTCCTCTTTGTCCCCGTGTAAGGTGGTATGGTATGCGGGAAGAGCAACCTGACTTTCAGCAGGGTCACAATGTTGTTGTGTAGCGTGCACGGGGAATGTTGCGTTATGGGTCAATGTACCAGCAGACTCATCTATCACTGGCTGGGCAATGGGCACGATGAAGTGGAAACACAGATATAGGCCCAAAGAAGAAAGTGGGCTAAATGCAGTTCAAAATTGGTAACACAGGAATAACCAGGGGGCATTGCAGTGGAGGACAACTGGAATGAGAGGCTGACACAGAGAGTAGGGCCAAATCAGTAAGTAGTCGAAATGCAGTTCAAAATTGGCAACCGTAGTAAACAGGCGGCACAGCTTTGTTCAGTGGAGGAGAACAGCAAGGAGTGGCAGACACCGATAGTAGGCCCCAAACCAACTAGTACGCCAAATGCAGTTGTTCCATTTAACCACAATTTAATGAGAGCCTGAAGATAGAAGCTCAGGAAAGGCAACCTGGGGAACACCTTGGAGTGTAACACACCATCTCTCTCCACCCCATACCCATTTTGTATGGCCTAATGCAGTGTACTTTTCTACAACTACTAAACGAGAGTCGGAAGACCGAAGCAATGGCAAGGAAACCTGGGGAACACCTTAGAGTGTAACACACCCTCTCTCTACACCCCATACCCAATTTGAAGGCCTAATGCAGTGTAGTTTCCAAGAACTACTAAACGAGAGCCGGAAGATCGAAGCTCAGGAAAGGCAACCTGGGGAACACCTTGGAGTGTAACACACCCTCTCGCTACACCCCATACCCAATTTGAAGGCCTAATGCAGCGTAGTTTCCAACAACTACTAAACGAGAGCCGGAAGATCGAAGCTCAGGAAAGGCAACCTGGGGAACACCTTGGAGTGTAACAAACCCTCTCTCTACACCCCATACCCAATTTGTAGGCCTAATGCAGCGTAGTTTCCGACAACTACTAAACGAGAGCATGAAGATCGAAGCTCAGGAAAGGCAACCTGGGGAACACCTTGGAGTGTAACACACCCTCTCTCTACACCCCATACCCAATTTGTAGGCCTAATGCAGCGTAGTTTCCGACAACTACTAAACGAGAGCCGGAATATCGAAGCTCAGGAAAGGCAACCTGGGGAACACCTTGGAGTGTAACACACCCTCTCTCTACGCCCCATACCCAATTTGTAGGCCTAATGCAGCGTAGTTTCCGACAACTACTAAACGAGAGCCGGAATATCGAAGCTCAGGAAAGGCAACCTGGGGAACACCTTGGAGTGTAACACACCCTCTCTCTACACCCCATACCCAATTTGAAGGCCTAATGCAGTGTAGTTTCCAAGAACTACTAAACGAGAGCCGGAAGATCGAAGCTCAGGAAAGGCAACCTGGGGAACACCTTGGAGTGTAACACACCCTCTCGCTACACCCCATACCCAATTTGAAGGCCTAATGCAGCGTAGTTTCCAACAACTACTAAACGAGAGCCGGAAGATCGAAGCTCAGGAAAGGCAACCTGGGGAACACCTTGGAGTGGAACACACCATCTCTCTACACCCCATACCCAATTTGAAGGCCTAATGCAGAGTAGTTTCCAAGAACTACTAAACGAGAGCCGGAAGATCGAAGCTCAGGAAAGGCAACCTGGGGAACACCTTGGAGTGTAACACAACGTCTCTCTACACGACGGAAGGGCTGATTCTTAGGAAGGAAGGCTGTTGGAAATAAGCATTGCGCGTCCGAGGGTGATTATATTCTTATTAGGTATATACTCACCCTCGGACGCGCCCTGCTTCTTTATTTGGAATGAATGTTTATTTGCAATGTGGTGTTGACTTTCTCTATTATTTTGGTAATTAATGATTTTATTATTTTCATTATTTTGCATCTTCTCGGCAATAATATAAAGAAGACGCGACAGGACAACACTCGGTGGATGCCATATGTGTGTTTTCAATTTAAAAAAACTTTCAGTTAACTACTTGCAGGAGAAAGTAATTGTAGCTGGTGGCCATTTTTAGTACTGTACCAGATTAGAGTTGTGTGTTTGTTTTTAATGTTAAAATGTCTGCATTTGATATCTCACCAGTATTTTCTTTTTTATAAGCAAAATACTTATTTTTATATTTTCTGATGTTGGTTCCAGGGGTACACGGCCAGCAGTGCCCTGGTCAGTGTAGTAGTAGTTGAAAGAATGGACCGCAGACAGGCATCGAAGGCCTAAAATAATAACACATGGCTGTAGGCAATTTTAAATTGGTTCCAGGGGTACACGGACAGCAGTGGTGTGGTCAGTGGAGGCCTAGTGGAAGGAGTGACCGCAGACAGGCATCGAAGGCCTAAAATAATAACACATGGCTGTAGGCAATTTTAAATTGGTTCCAGGGGTACACGGGCAGCAGTGACCTGGTCAGTGTAGTAGTAGTTGAAAGAATGGACCGCAGACAGGCATCGAAGGCCTAAAATAAAAAAATTGGGCTGGCTGTAGGCAATTTTAAATTGGTTCCAGGGGTACACGGGCAGCAGTGGTGTGGTCAGTGGAGGCCTAGTGGAAGGAGTGACCGCAGACAGGCATCGAAGGCCTAAAATAATAACACATGGCTGTAGGCAATTTTAAATTGGTTCCAGGGGTACACGGGCAGCAGTGACCTGGTCAGTGTAGTAGTAGTTGAAAAAATGGACCGCAGACAGGCATCGAATGCCTAAAATAATAACACATGGCTGTAGGCAATTTTAAATTGGTTACAGGGGTACACGGACAGCAGTGACCTGGTCAGTGTAGTAGTAGTTGAAAGAATGGACCGCAGACAGGCATCGAAGGCCTAAAATAAAAAAATTGGGCTGGCTGTAGGCAATTTTAAATTGGTTCCAGGGGTACACGGACAGCAGTGGTGTGGTCAGTGGAGGCCTAGTGGAAGGAGTGACCGCAGACAGGCATCGAAGGCCTAAAATAATAACACATGGCTGTAGGCAATTTTAAATTGGTTCCAGGGGTACACGGACAGCAGTGGTGTGGTCAGTGGAGGCCTAGTGGAAGGAGTGACCGCAGACAGGCATCGAAGGCCTAAAATAATAACACATGGCTGTAGGCAATTTTAAATTGGTTCCAGGGGTACACGGACAGCAGTGACCTGGTCAGTGTAGTAGTAGTTGAAAGAATGGACCGCAGACAGGCATCGAAGGCCTAAAATAAAAAAATTGGGCTGGCTGTAGGCAATTTTAAATTGGTTCCAGGGGTACACGGGCAGCAGTGGTGTGGTCAGTGGAGGCCTAGTGGAAGGAGTGACCGCAGACAGGCATCGAAGGCCTAAAATAATAACACATGGCTGTAGGCAATTTTAAATTGGTTCCAGGGGTACACGGACAGCAGTGGTGTGGTCAGTGGAGGCCTAGTGGAAGGAGTGACCGCAGACAGGCATCGAAGGCCTAAAATAATAACACATGGCTGTAGGCAATTTTAAATTGGTTCCAGGGGTACACGGACAGCAGTGACCTGGTCAGTGTAGTAGTAGTTGAAAGAATGGACCGCAGACAGGCATCGAAGGCCTAAAATAAAAAAATTGGGCTGGCTGTAGGCAATTTTAAATTGGTTCCAGGGGTACACGGACAGCAGTGGTGTGGTCAGTGGAGGCCTAGTGGAAGGAGTGACCGCAGACAGGCATCGAAGGCCTAAAATAATAACACATGGCTGTAGGCAATTTTAAATTGGTTCCAGGGGTACACGGACAGCAGTGGTGTGGTCAGTGGAGGCCTAGTGGAAGGAGTGACCGCAGACAGGCATCGAAGGCCTAAAATAATAACACATGGCTGTAGGCAATTTTAAATTGGTTCCAGGGGTACACGGACAGCAGTGACCTGGTCAGTGTAGTAGTAGTTGAAAGAATGGACCGCAGACAGGCATCGAAGGCCTAAAATAAAAAAATTGGGCTGGCTGTAGGCAATTTTAAATTGGTTCCAGGGGTACACGGGCAGCAGTGGTGTGGTCAGTGGAGGCCTAGTGGAAGGAGTGACCGCAGACAGGCATCGAAGGCCTAAAATAATAACACATGGCTGTAGGCAATTTTAAATTGGTTCCAGGGGTACACGGGCAGCAGTGACCTGGTCAGTGTAGTAGTAGTTGAAAAAATGGACCGCAGACAGGCATCGAATGCCTAAAATAATAACACATGGCTGTAGGCAATTTTAAATTGGTTACAGGGGTACACGGACAGCAGTGACCTGGTCAGTGTAGTAGTAGTTGAAAGAATGGACCGCAGACAGGCATCGAAGGCCTAAAATAAAAAAATTGGGCTGGCTGTAGGCAATTTTAAATTGGTTCCAGGGGTACACGGACAGCAGTGGTGTGGTCAGTGGAGGCCTAGTGGAAGGAGTGACCGCAGACAGGCATCGAAGGCCTAAAATAATAACACATGGCTGTAGGCAATTTTAAATTGGTTCCAGGGGTACACGGACAGCAGTGACCTGGTCAGTGTAGTAGTAGTTGAAAGAATGGACCGCAGACAGGCATCGAAGGCCTAAAATAAAAAAATTGGGCTGGCTGTAGGCAATTTTAAATTGGTTCCAGGGGTACACGGGCAGCAGTGACCTGGTCAGTGTAGTAGTAGTTGAAAGAATGGACCGCAGACAGGCTTAGAAGGCCTAACATAACAAACTTGGGCTGGCTGTAGGCACTTTTAAATTGGTTCCAGGGGTACACGGGCAGCAGTGGTCTGGTCAGTGGAAGTCTAGTGGAAGGAGTGACCGCAGACAGGCTTCCAAGGCCTAACATAACAAACTTGGGCTGGCTGTAGGCACTTTTAAATTGGTTCCAGGGGTACACGGGCAGCAGTGGTCTGGTCAGTGGAAGTCTAGTGGAAGGAGTGACCGCAGACAGGCTTCCAAGGCCTAACATAACAAACTTGGGCTGGCTGTAGGCACTTTTAAATTGGTTCCAGGGGTACACGGGCAGCAGTGGTCTGGTCAGTGGAAGTCTAGTGGAAGGAGTGACCGCAGACAGGCTTCCAAGGCCTAACATAACAAACTTGGGCTGGCTGTAGGCACTTTTAAATTGGTTCCAGGGGTACACGGGCAGCAGTGGTCTGGTCAGTGGAAGTCTAGTGGAAGGAGTGACCGCAGACAGGCTTCCAAGGCCTAACATAACAAACTTGGGCTGGCTGTAGGCACTTTTAAATTGGTTCCAGGGGTACACGGGCAGCAGTGGTCTGGTCAGTGGAAGTCTAGTGGAAGGAGTGACCGCAGACAGGCTTCGAAGGCCTAACATAACAAAATTGGGCTGGCTGTAGGCACTTTAAATTGGTTCCAGGGGTACATGGGCAGCAGTGTATGGTCAGTGGAAGTCTAGTGGAAGGAGTGACGGCAGACAGTCTTCGAAGGCCTAACATAACAAAATTGGGCTGACTGTAGGCACTTTTAAATTGGTTCCAGGGTAACACGGCCAGCAGTGGCCTGGTCAGTGTAGTAGTTGTAGAAAGAAGGGACCGCAGACAGGCTTCGAAGGCCTAACATAACAAAAATGTCAAAACAATGGTATTGTCAGTGCCAGGCATTGAAGGATGTCAGCGGCTAGACTACACATTGGTGAAGCTGTGAGAGATAATTTTGCTAGTGGTAGAGCACTGTTTGAGCTGGGGGGGGGAACTGTCTTGTGGCCGGCGGTACAGGCACAGGGCCCCTCATATTACAACGGTGTGTCTGACGTTGGGTGCGCACCACCACCGCCAGAGACACTTTATTGTACTATGAGGGACCCAGTGGCAGTGCCGTCGACCAAAAGCGGCCACACCCACCTCTTCAGACAAACAGCACTCTCAAGGGTCCAAGCGCAAAGTGGCGATAGCACGGCCCCGTGTGGGGAGTTTGGCCATTTCGTGAGGTGGAAACATGTCGTATGCTGGACAATCAGGTGAAGAAAATTACGAGATTGGAAAAGTCATTCAGAATAGTCCACAGGCAAGACCTTTTCATAGGAAAGCTAGGTGTCAGCCGGGCAGGGTGGGGCAAAAGATTTTGAAATCCAGTTGTGGTTCATTTTAATGAAGGTTAGATCATCTACATTTTGGGTAGCCAGACGAGTCCTTTTTTCTGTTAGTATTGAACCTGCAGCACTGAATACTCTTTCTGATAGGACACTAGCTGCCGGGCAAGCAAGCTCCTGCAATGCATATTCTGCCAATTCTGGCCAGGTGTCTAATTTGGATGCCCAGTAATCAAATGGGAATGACGGTTGAGGGAGAACGTCGATAAGGGATGAAAAATAGTTTGTAACCATACTGGACAAATGTTGTCTCCTGTCACTTTGAATTGATGCTGCAGTACCTGTCCTGTCTGCGGTCATAGAAAAATCACTCCACAACCTGGTCAGAAAACCCCTCTGTCCAACGCCACTTCTGATTTCTGCCCCTCTAACACCTCTGGTCTGCTGGCCCCTGGAGCTCGTGTGAGAACGATCACGGGCGCTGTGTGCAGGGAATGCCAGAAGCAAACGGTCAACAAGAGTTGATTGTTTTGTTGCTAATATTAGTTCCAAGTTCTCATGTGGCATAATATTTTGCAATTTGCCTTTATAGCGAGGATCAAGGAGGCAGGCCAACCAGTAATCGTCATCGTTCATCATTTTTGTAATGCGTGTGTCCCTTTTGAGGATACGCAAGGCATAATCCGCCATGTGGGCCAAAGTTCCCGTTGTCAAATCTGCGGTTGTGCTTGGTTGAGGGGCAGTTGCAGGCAAATCTACGTCACTTGTGTCCCTCAAAAAACCAGAACCCGGCCTTGCCACGCCACCAATTTCCCGTGCCCCCGGGAAAGCTTCCTCATTAAAAATATACTCATCCCCATCATCCTCCTCATCCTCCACCTCCTCTTCGCCCGGTACCTCGTCATGTACACTGCCCTGACCAGACAATCGCTGACTGTCATCAAGGCTTTCCTCTTCCTCTGGTGCAGACGCCTGATCCTTTATGTGCGTCAAACTTTGCATCAGCAGACGCATTAGGGGGATGCTCATGCTTATTATGGCGTTGTCTGCACTAACCAGCCGTGTGCATTCCTCAAAACACTGAAGGACTTGACACATGTCTTGAATCTTCGACCACTGCACACCTGACAACTCCATGTCTGCCATCCTACTGCCTGCCCGTGTATGTGTATCCTCCCACAAAAACATAACAGCCCGCCTCTGTTCGCACAGTCTCTGAAGCATGTGCAGTGTTGAGTTCCACCTTGTTGCAACGTCTATGATTAGGCGATGCTGGGGAAGGTTCAAAGAACGCTGATAGGTCTGCATACGGCTGGAGTGTACAGGCGAACGGCGGATATGTGCGCAAAGTCCACGCACTTTGAGGAGCAGGTCGGATAACCCCGGATAACTTTTCAGGAAGCACTGCACCACCAGGTTTAAGGTGTGAGCCAGGCAAGGAATGTGTTTCAGTTGGGAAAGGGAGATGGCAGCCATGAAATTCCTTCCGTTATCACTCACTACCTTGCCTGCCTCAAGATCTACAGTGCCCAGCCACGACTGCGTTTCTTGCTGCAAGAACTCGGACAGAACTTCCGCGGTGTGTCTATTGTCGCCCAAACACTTCATAGCCAATACAGCCTGCTGACGTATGCCAGTAGCTGCCCCATAATGGGAGACCTGGTGTGCAACAGTGGCAGGTGCGGATGGAGTGTTTGTGCGACTGCGGTCTGTGGACGAGCTCTTGCTTCTGCAGGAGGACGAGGAGGAGGAGGAGGAGGGGGTGCGAACGGCTACAGACAACTGTTTACTAGACCGTGGGCTAGGCAGAACTGTCCCAAACTTGCTGTCCCCTGTGGACCCTGAATCCACCACATTTACCCAGTGTGCCGTGATGGACACGTAACGTCCCTGGCCATGCCTACTGGTCCATGCATCTGTTGTCAGGTGCACCTTTGTGCTCACAGATTGCCTGAGTGCATGGACGATGCGCTCTTTAACATGCTGGTGGAGGGCTGGGATGGCTTTTCTGGAAAAAAAGTGTCGACTGGGTAGCTCGTAGCGTGGTACAGCGTAGTCCATCAGGTCTTTGAAAGCTTCGCTTTCAACTAACCGGTAGGGCATCATCTCTAACGAGATTAGTCTAGCTATGTGGGCGTTCAAACCCTGTGTACGCGGATGCGAGGCTAAGTATTTCCTTTTTCTAACCATAGTCTCATGTAGGGTGAGCTGGACTGGAGAGCTGGAGATCGTGGAACTAGCGGGGGTGCCGGTGGACATGGCAGACTGAGAGACGGTGGGAGATGGTATTGTTGCCGCCGGTGCCCTAGATGCAGTGTTTCCTACTACGAAACTGGTGATTCCCTGACCCTGACTGCTTTGGCCTGGCAAAGATACCTGCACAGATACAGCAGGTGGTGCGCTAAATGGTGGTCCTACACTGCCGGAAGGGATGTTGCGTTGATGACTAGCTTCATTGGCCGAGGGTGCAACAACCTTAAGGGACGTTTGGTAGTTAGTCCAAGCTTTCAAATGCATGGTGGTTAAATGTCTATGCATGCAACTAGTATTGAGACTTTTCAGATTCTGACCTCTGCTTAAGGAAGTAGAACATTTTTGACAGATGACTTTGCGCTGATCAATTGGATGTTGTTTAAAAAAATGCCAGACTGCACTCTTTCTAGCATCGGATACCTTTTCAGGCATTGCAGACTGAGCTTTAACCGGATGGCCACGCTGTCCTCCACCAGGTTTTGGCTTTGCCACGCGTTTTGGGCAAGATACGGGCCCGGCAGATGGAACCTGTGGCGATGTTGATGCCTGCTGCGGCCCCTCCTCCTCCTCTGCTTCAGAACTGCTGCCGCCTGCACCCTGTTCCCCCAATGGCTGCCAATCGGGGTCAAGAACTGGGTCATCTAATAACTCTTCTTGTACCTCCTGCGCAACTTCGTCTGTGTCACCGTGTCGTTCGGTGGTATAGCGTTCGTGATGGGGCAACATAGTCTCATCAGGGTCTGATTCTTGATCAGCACCCTGCGAGGGCAATGTTGTGGTCTGAGTCAAAGGACCAGCATAGTAGTCTGGCTGTGGCTGTGCGTCAGTGCACTCCATGTCAGATTCAATTTGTAATGGGCATGGACTGTTAACTGCTTCACTTTCTAAGCCAGGGACGGTATGTGTAAAGAGCTCCATGGAGTAACCCGTTGTGTCGCCTGCTGCATTCTTCTCTGTTGTTGTTTTTGCTGAAGAGGACAAGGAAGTGACTTGTCCCTGACCGTGAACATCCACTAACGACGCGCTGCTTTTACTTTTACCAGTTTCACGAGATGAGGCAAAAGAGCTAGAGGCTGAGTCAGCAAGATAAGCCAAAACTTGCTCTTGCTGCTCCGGCTTTAAAAGCGGTTTTCCTAATCCCAGAAAAGGGAGCGTTCGAGGCCTTGTGTAGCCGGACGACGAACCTGGCTCCACAGCTCCAGACTTAGGTGCAATATTTTTTCCCCCACGACCACCTGATGCTCCACCACTACCACTACCCTCATTACCAGCTGACAATGAACGCCCCCGGCCACGACCTCTTCCACTAGACTTCCTCATTGTTTTAAAAACGTAACCAAACTAACGTTATTTGTTGCAGTCACACAACTTACACGGTGAGCTATAACTTCAGTATGATTTAGCTACCCCTTTACAGGTTGGTGAGACCACAGCGAAAATCAGGCCCAATGTTACACACTCTTTTTTTGGTGGCTGCAAATTAGAGAGATGCCCCACACGCAGGACTGTCACTGAAGCACAAATGTTAATATTAATGTCACACTATTATTTTTTTTTTATTTTTATTTTTTTCAGGAACACTTTAGAAACCCCCCAAAAAAAAAAAAATAGATTTTTGCAGGGAGAATTTAGAAAACAAATGTAACAAACTATATGCTTTCTATGGGCCACTGAGTGAGAGATGACGCACACAGGAATCAGGAGTGGCACACAAGCCCAGAGGCCAATATTTTTCTACCAATGATTGATGGAGTTATTTTCTCTGGTAGATTTTGGAACCCAAATCAAGGAAAAAAAATGTAGGCTTTCTATGGACCACAATTGGAGAGAGAGAGAGAGAGAGATGGCACACCCAGGAGTCAAGACTGGCACACAAGCAGAAAGGCCAATATTAATCTCCCACTGTTTTTTTTTTGTTTTTTTTTTTTTTTTTTTTTTTCAGGGAGACTTTAGAAAAAAAAATAATAAAAAAAATATGATTTTATCAGGAAGAATTTAGAAACCAAATAAAATAAAATGATTTTTTCAGGGAGAATTTATAAAACAAATAAAAACAAAAATAGGCGTTCTATGGCCCACTGACTGAGAGATGACGCACACAGGAGTCAGGAGTGGCACACAAACCCAGAGGCCAATATTTTTCTACCAATGATTGATGTAGTTATTTTCTCTGGTAGATTTTAGAACCCAAATCAAGGAAAAAAAATATAGGCTTTCTATGGACCACAATTGGAGAGAGAGAGAGAGAGAGAGAGAGAGAGAGAGAGAGAGAGAGATGGCACACCCAGGAGTCAAGACTGGCACACAAGCAGAAAGGCCAATATTAATCTCCCACTGTTTTTTTTGGTTGTTTTTTTTTTTTTTTTTTTCAGGGAGACTTTAGAAAAAAAAATAATAAAAAAAATATGATTTTATCAGGAAGAATTTAGAAACCAAATAAAATAAAATGATTTTTTCAGGGAGAATTTATAAAACAAATAAAACCAAAAATAGGCGTTCTATGGCCCACTGACTGAGAGATGACGCACCCAGGAGTCAAGACTGGCACACAAGCAGAAAGGCCAATATTAATCTCCCACTGTTTTTTTTGGTTGTTTTTTTTTTTTTTTTTTCAGGGAGACTTTAGAAAAAAAAATAATAAAAAAAATATGATTTTATCAGGAAGAATTTAGAAACCAAATAAAATAAAATGATTTTTTCAGGGAGAATTTATAAAACAAATAAAACCAAAAATAGGCGTTCTATGGCCCACTGACTGAGAGATGACGCACCCAGGAGTCAAGACTGGCACACAAGCAGAAAGGCCAATATTAATCTCCCACTGTTTTTTTTTTTTTTTTTCAGGGAGACTTTAGAAAAAAAAATAATAAAAAAAATATGATTTTATCAGGAAGAATTTAGAAACCAAATAAAATAAAATGATTTTTTCAGGGAGAATTTAGAAAACAAATAAAACCAAAAATAGGCGTTCTATGGCCCACTGACTGAGAGATGACGCACACAGGAGTCAGGAGTGGCACACAAACCCAGAGGCCAATATTTTTCTACCAATGATTGATGTAGTTATTTTCTCTGGTAGATTTTAGAACCCAAATCAAGGAAAAAAAATATAGGCTTTCTATGGACCACAATTGGAGAGAGAGAGAGAGAGAGAGAGAGAGAGAGAGAGAGAGAGATGGCACACCCAGGAGTCAAGACTGGCACACAAGCAGAAAGGCCAATATTAATCTCCCACTGTTTTTTTGGTTGTTTTTTTTTTTTTTTTTTCAGGGAGACTTTAGAAATAAAAATAATAAAAAAAATATGATTTTATCAGGAAGAATTTAGAAACCAAATAAAATAAAATGATTTTTTCAGGGAGAATTTAGAAAACAAATAAAACCAAAAATATGCGTTCTATGGCCCACTGACTGAGAGAGAGAGAGAGATGGAACGCTTAGTACTGGCACACAAGCCCAAAGGGCAATATTAATCTCCCTTTTTTTTTCCAGGGAGAATTTCTGAAACCCAAAAAAAAAAATAAAATAGGCTTTCTATGGCCCACTATTTGTGAGAGAGATGGGACGCTCAGGACTGGCACAGATGGCACGCTCAGGACTGGCACAGAAGCCCAGAGGCCAATATTAATCTCCCTTTTTTTCTGGGAGAATTTATAAAACCAAAAAAATATTTAAATAGGCTTTCTATGGCCCACTATTTGTGAGAGAGATGGCACGCTCAGGACTGGCACAGATGGCACGCTCACAACTGGCACACAAGCCCAGAGGCCAATATTAATCTCCCTTTTTTCAGGGAGAATTTCTAAAACCCAAAAAAAAAATAAAATAGGCTTTCTATGGCCCACTATTTGTGAGAGAGATGGGACGCTCAGGACTGGCACAGATGGCACGCTCAGGACTGGCACAGAAGCCCAGAGGCCAATATTAATCTCCCTTTTTTTCTGGGAGAATTTATAAAACCAAAAAAATATTTAAATAGGCTTTCTATGGCCCACTATTTGTGAGAGAGATGGCACGCTCAGGACTGGCACAGATGGCACGCTCACAACTGGCACACAAGCCCAGAGGCCAATATTAATCTCCCTTTTTTCAGGGAAAATTGATAAAACAAAAAAAAAAATTAAATAGGCTTTCTATGGCCCACTATTTGTGAGAGAGATGGCACGCTCAGGGCTGGCTGGCACAGATGGCACGCTCAGGACTGGCACACAAGCCCAGAGGCCAATATTAATCTCCCTTTTTTTCTGGGAGAATTTATAAAACCAAAAAAATATTTAAATAGGCTTTCTATGGCCCACTATTTGTGAGAGAGATGGCACGCTCAGGACTGGCACAGATGGCACGCTCACAACTGGCACACAAGCCCAGAGGCCAATATTAATCTCCCTTTTTTCAGGGAAAATTGATAAAACAAAAAAAAAAATTAAATAGGCTTTCTATGGCCCACTATTTGTGAGAGAGATGGCACGCTCAGGGCTGGCTGGCACAGATGGCACGCTCAGGACTGGCACACAAGCCCAGAGGCCAATATTAATCTCCCTTTTTTTCTGGGAGAATTTATAAAACCAAAAAAATATTTAAATAGGCTTTCTATGGCCCACTATTTGTGAGAGAGATGGCACGCTCAGGACTGGCACAGATGGCACGCTCACAACTGGCACACAAGCCCAGAGGCCAATATTAATCTCCCTTTTTTCAGGGAAAATTTATAAAACAAAAAAAAAAATTAAATAGGCTTTCTATGGCCCACTATTTGTGAGAGAGATGGGACGCTCAGGACTGGCACAGATGGCACGCTCAGGACTGGCACAGAAGCCCAGAGGCCAATATTAATCTCCCTTTTTTTCTGGGAGAATTTATAAAACCAAAAAAATATTTAAATAGGCTTTCTATGGCCCACTATTTGTGAGAGAGATGGCACGCTCAGGACTGGCACAGATGGCACGCTCACAACTGGCACACAAGCCCAGAGGCCAATATTAATCTCCCTTTTTTCAGGGAAAATTGATAAAACAAAAAAAAAAATTAAATAGGCTTTCTATGGCCCACTATTTGTGAGAGAGATGGCACGCTCAGGGCTGGCTGGCACAGATGGCACGCTCAGGACTGGCACACAAGCCCAGAGGCCAATATTAATCTCCCTTTTTTTCTGGGAGAATTTATAAAACCAAAAAAATATTTAAATAGGCTTTCTATGGCCCACTATTTGTGAGAGAGATGGCACGCTCAGGACTGGCACAGATGGCACGCTCACAACTGGCACACAAGCCCAGAGGCCAATATTAATCTCCCTTTTTTCAGGGAAAATTGATAAAACAAAAAAAAAAATTAAATAGGCTTTCTATGGCCCACTATTTGTGAGAGAGATGGCACGCTCAGGGCTGGCTGGCACAGATGGCACGCTCAGGACTGGCACACAAGCCCAGAGGCCAATATTAATCTCCCTTTTTTTCTGGGAGAATTTATAAAACCAAAAAAATATTTAAATAGGCTTTCTATGGCCCACTATTTGTGAGAGAGATGGCACGCTCAGGACTGGCACAGATGGCACGCTCACAACTGGCACACAAGCCCAGAGGCCAATATTAATCTCCCTTTTTTCAGGGAAAATTTATAAAACAAAAAAAAAAATTAAATAGGCTTTCTATGGCCCACTATTTGTGAGAGAGATGGCACGCTCAGGGCTGGCTGGCACAGATGGCACGCTCAGGACTGGCACACAAGCCCAGAGGCCAATATTAATCTCCCTTTTTTTCTGGGAGAATTTATAAAACCAAAAAAATATTTAAATAGGCTTTCTATGGCCCACTATTTGTGAGAGAGATGGCACGCTCAGGACTGGCACAGATGGCACGCTCACAACTGGCACACAAGCCCAGAGGCCAATATTAATCTCCCTTTTTTCAGGGAAAATTTATAAAACAAAAAAAAAATTAAATAGGCTTTCTATGGCCCACTATTTGTGAGAGAGATGGCACGCTCAGGGCTGGCACAGATGGCACGCTCAGGACTGGCACACAAGCCCAGAGGCCAATATTAATCTCCCTTTTTTTCAGGGAGAATTTATAAAACCAAAAAAAAAAATAAATAGGCTTTCTATGGCCCACTATTTGTGAGAGAGATGGCACACTCAGGACTGGCACACAAGCCCAAAGGCCAATATTAATCTCCCACTGTATTTTTATCAGGGAGAATTTATACACCCCACAAAAAAAAATACAGAAAAATGAAAAGGCTTTCTATGGCCCACTATGTGAGAGAGATGGCACACACAGGGATGGCACTCTAGCAGAAATGCCAAATTGCCAATCTTAATCTCCCACCAAAAAAAAAAAAAAAAAAAAAAACAGGGAATGTCCTACAATTACTATCTCCCTG